>NW_020272062.1:2756002-2943226 GCF_003268045.1 Sipha flava
CCCCCCCCCCCCCCCAACCAACGATCGTGTCCCGAAAACGTGCTCGCACGTATAATTGTGATCATACTATTATTCCAAGGGATCTTTTTCGACAAAATCAGGGCGTGCGCATTTTATCCAGGGTGGCTAGGTGAACGCCACTGACGAATACCTAGTAGCTTCTTGGAAACGACAATCGTGCCCTCTGGACAACTGTCTTTATTTTCAATCGGTTATTTGAATCGTGTAACACAACTCGGAGTTTCAGAAAAACTCCGAAAAACTAGTGATCCCTTGTCTAAAGTTGCGCGGCTGTACAAGGAAGGCGTATTGAAGCGCGATTCCGCTGTATCACCTTTGGGATACGCCGTGTTTGGATCGCGTTTCAGATCAGTTCGTCTCGGACGAGTGTTGAACGCGGGAACAAAAACACTACTGCGATCGCGAACGTACGTATTGTACACGTGTTGTGCATAACATTATCAGGAAGTACAAAGATACCGCTATTTTTTTTTTTTTTTTTTACCGCCATTCCGACGGTTAAACGTTTCATCAATTCCGTCAATCAATTATGATGCTTTAAACGTCCTTAAACGACAATAAAAAAACACTTTAAAATATATTATTCAAATTCTTTTCGACGAAAACAGACATGCGATTTTTCTCGTAAAATATAGAACATTATGTAGGCAACAAAGCATATATGTACGTACTACAGTATGTATGACTGGCACAACGAACTCGTTGTTGATTCGTGATGAATTATTATTGTTATAATAATACTATCAACTGATCTTCAGTGCCATACAATGTAGTAAAATTTCGTATTCAGTAGGTATATGCGCGCGTCGAATATATGTACATATTGTACACGTTTTGAATAACATAAATCATAATAATAATCATTGTTGCACTGCCACTGTTGCAATCTGCATCTTATAAATAGATAACAAATCCGTTGATCGTATAAATTAATTAGTCGCATATAAATATAGAATTCAAATGTAATAATATGACGAACAATAAGTATTCAAAATATCAGAGTAATATTTATAATCAACACACGTTTATAATGTCTGTACATCAAAATATGGAATATCTTATTAAAGTGATTGAATTGTGATGATATTCCGCCTCTGTGGTTAAAGAGAGTTTAATCTGATCATCTCGTACGAAATACTCAACCACTATAAAGGTACTATATTGTAGATATGAATCATGCATATAATTATTATCCTCTGGATTAATATACTACAAAATAATATTATGTGGCCCAATTAGTAAGTATTAAACGTATTTGTAGACCGATTTTAATCATTTTATCGTAATTGGTAATTGAACTCTGAACAATATTTTTATTCAGCAAAAAACATGTAATACCTAGTAGGAGAGATAAACAGTTTAGAAACAATTTTATACCAATATTTAAACCACGAAGTGGTTTAAGTCTTATAAATTTCACACTTTAAAAATCATATCAAACAAAAATAAAAAACTTAAGAAAAAAAAATTTCATAAGATTAATGATAAGATAAATATTTTAGAAGCGTAAATACACAACAATTTAAAAATAAAAACCTTTTTAACCACGAGTTACTACTTTAACTTCTACAATTTTCAATAAAACTGAAAATAATTTATTAAACAATGGTAGTAAATTCAAAATATATCAAGCATTAAATTTTCAATACATTAAAAACCAATTAATACAATGTGAATCGGTTATAAATTATATACAATTTCAAAAACAAATAAGATATTACTTAATAAACAGCACCAACAAAAAATACAAAAGTAATCGAAATAAAATATTAAACCAAAATATTTTAGTTAAACAACAAAATACAATTATTAATAATATAGTAAATAAATGTAATAAAACAATACAATTTTGATAACAATAAATAATAATAACCAACAAATATATATATATATACATATATATAACATTCTATAAACTCATAAATGCGATCAGATAAATATTTTTAAATTATTTTTAATATTCAATTAATAAAATGATATTAAAATGTTAATTTATTTGAATAATCATGTTTGAACATAAAATACCAATATAATACCGTTTATTGTACAATTCCTAACGGATTTTCCGGAAAAATATTGTTGCATAAATTATACACGTTATACTACTATACTTTAGCCGCGTCCAATACGTTAAGAAATACAAATACAAATGTTTTATTATGACATTATTCTTCCTGAGGCTATAATAGAAAAGGCATTAACCAAAACATGACCATATTAATGAACATTATAAAGAAAGCCGTATGATACAATCAGAACATAGAGTGAAATTAATTTTCAAAACGTTAGCATTATCTGCCATTTATGACAGCTGGTACCGAATTGGTTCCCGAGTTTCAAAATCACATGCCGAATTTGTTCCCGCCAGAAAAAGATATTTTATTAGATATAGCCGAATTTGTTCCCATTTGAAAAAGGTATATTTTAGGTATGGCCGAATTGGTTCCCGTTTAATTACACACATTTTTTTTCCTTCTCAATTTTACAGGCTTAGGACTTTCAACTTTAAAGTAGGCTTGGTTAAAAATGTGCGTTAATGTGTGTTAAAAAAAATGATAAACTATCTACAATTTTAAATCGTTATTTGGAAATCAACTTGTCATCAATTTAAGTACAAATAATAAAATATAATAAATACAATTCAAAACAATTGATTTGTAAATTTGAAACATACTTTCTTTAAATATTCAATTCTTGTAATCTTTTTATTAATGTAATCAGTCATACAATTCCAAATATTTGTTACTTCTTTTCTGTTTACTAGTAAGTTTCCTTTAATTATTACTTCGAAATTTAATATAATTTAGTGTCTGAACGCTGTTTTAAGTTTCAACCGTAATATTAATATCGATAATTTACTAGTCTCTAGTAATCTATAATGTATTTTATTTCTATACTTTATCGTATCGATATAATAGTTGTGCCTATATGTCATACATATAGCTTTTAAAATTTTGTTTTTCTCTCTATGCACTAACCCGCTGGATTTTAATTTTTAATAGTGTAGGTAAATTGTATTAAAAATTAAAATTGTCAATATTTTACCTGTACACAAACGGGAACCAATTCGGCTATTCCTTTTATGACAAGGTCATATTACACCAAAATATTTTGAAATCATGACAGATCTGTATGCAAACTGTTATTGCTGAATTATGATTTTTAAGTTATTAATTAATTTTATCCAAAATGCACTAGAACTTCTTTTACAGTTTATTAATAATAATAATAATAATAATAATTTCTAATTTCTATTATCAAAAGTCGGTAGGATTTCTGGAAAAAGTTACATGCGATAGTGCGATGGAAAAGGGATATCATCGGGATCCATGTCGTTTATGAGTATGCTAATTTATTATAACCGGCAACTATAATTCTAAAATATTTTAGAATTTTGAAATTTCAGTTAATGATTATTTTTTTGTACATTTATTTTGTAGACGTTGGTATAACAACATAGAATTAAGAATAATTTAGCAAATTAAATTACATTAATCCGTTACCACTATTAGTGATGTCATAATTAGTCGTAGTAACAAAGTACGTAAATTAGTAAAATAGCAATGAACTATACAATATTCAAATGAAAAAAAATATAGGGTTGCGTATACAAACATCTTATTAATTATCAATAATTATGGTTATTGTTATTTTATTTAAATTTGAAATATTAATTTCTCATACCAGATTGTAATTAGTTTTAGGTACAATTGGTTATCGATTCTTGGCAAGGCTAGGATTTTAATAGTCTTACAACAATATTTTTACTGAACTGTAAACATGTAGCTATAATTTAATTCATTTCATTTCATACAATGAAATACTGGGTCCTACTGAGAAGACACGAGTGGGGGGCCAAGGAGTTAATTTTTAATATTTTCTATAAATAATAAAGATAGCAAATATTGCAAAATATGATAGTAAATAAACGAAAACATAATTAATAAAAACATAATAACCATAAAGACATTTTGTTTTTAATAATCCAAGGGGAAAATTAAGAATATCAGAAGATAAATTATTAAATATTTTTCTACCTATTATTTGAAAATACCCACCTGAAGTGGTTTTATTCAGCTTATTTATTAAAAAATTGTTATTAGGGTATCTGGTAGTAATGCCTCATGATATGAGATTAATCATGTTATATTTGTTTAAAAGCAAAACTATTGTTTTATAATGTAATTATTTTATGAATAGTAACTTTGAATCTTTATTAAAAGTTTCAGTATTAAATCTTAGAATTTTGTTAAAGGTCACATTCAACATTTTATTTTGGCAGACTTGTAATTCTCTTAAGACATTAAACGTACCACCTCATCCAACAATACCATAAGTCAGTGGTTTTCAACCTTTTTAAAAAATGCTAGATATAAAAATTGTTTCACAAGAACAAACCATTGGTGTATGGCATAACGTGTTATGTATTTGTAAACATCTTTCGTAGAATGAAGAACCTAACCGCATAATTTCTTACAAAATTAAGGAACAGGTTATTTTGAAGTAACCATTATTTTATTAATTTTAGGTAAATATTAATTATTTTGAATATTTCATTTCAAGCGTTTGCTTTATAGACCCCGAGAATTTTATACACTCACTATTTCCCCTTGAGTCTTCTAAAAATCTAAACGTTTTATACAGCAAGCGCTTGTATATATCTTTTAATAAGGTAATTCGGTGTTTTTCGACATGAGAATGTAATATGAAATGTAATGTAATATAACCATAAATAATTCTACATATAACATTTACCTACTAACATTTTTTCGTAGGTGCTTAGCTTAGAGCTTAGCTTGAGATAAGACGTAATTGTTTTAGCAAATTATTTTACAATATTATTTCTTACGGCTAAATATTTAAGTACTTTAGTAAAGCAAATGCTGCTTGTAAATCAAAAATATCAAGTATTCATTTATATTCGACTCATGTCAACTTTTTAAGGCTTGTTATTAATCCAACGCACATAAAATTTGACTTTTAATGTTTAAAGTCTATGTTTAAAGTACAATAATTTTTATAATTGATAATTGTATTTAATTTTAGTTTAATATTTATTTTCATCTTTTGATCGACAGTTGAAGTTTATCGAAGTGACTTCCAGACGAAAATTTCTGTTACAATTAGGTGGACATATATTACTACAGTAGTATTCATAGATATTAATAGCAAATTCAACAGTCAATAATAAACGAATTAAATAAAATCTCCTAATTTGTTAATAATTTCAAGTGGACGAATAACAATTTCAAATATTATTAAACAAGCAAATCTTTTTGTATGCGCAGTGCTCGACTTGGCAAAATTAAAGAAGGGGGACTCTGTTTGCTTAAAAAAAATTGCGTCCCCAAAACTTGTTGAGCGTTATAATTATAACATCATAATAGTAGGGGGACACTCAAATTTCTAAATATTAGAAGGGGTACGCCGTTTCCCTGCGTCCCCCCACAATTCGAGCACTGTATATTCGTAATTGTATCCGCAGCGATGAATACAAAGAATATGTATTATATCACGTATTATATTATATCTCGACATTGAACCGACAACCATCGGGCAGACAGTACATGATGCAGACAACCAATGGGTTGATAGTCCACGGGGTCTATAGTTCACGGGGTCGACAAAATGTAATGAAAACCATTTTTAATATTTTAACAATTTTACATTATTCGTTATGTTCTTTTATCTGTGCTCATTGAGTTCACTGTATAAGAAGTATACTGCGTGAACTCAATTATTAAAAAGCTTATTTCATAATTTATGAATTAAAAATGTTAAATAAAATATTTATTAAAAAATTTAGAAAATATTTTTAAATCTGTTGCAGCAAATAATATTTGTTGTAATTGTTATTTTAAGCGATAATGTGATAACTTTAAGTACTTGCCTGTTATGACTTTGAGAGTGTACTAGGATCCAAAAGATAAAACAGTTATGGAAGTCAGTAAATATTAATAGTTTTTTATGGTATTTTGCTATAATCGGTCTATTAGCTTATACAGTGAATTCGATAAGTACAAATATAAGAACATAATAAATAATGTAAAATTGTAAATTATTATATTTTTGTCAGTCCATGGAATTTCGGTCCCATGGACTGTCTACCAGATAGTTGTCGGCCCATCGACCCATTTCCATAAAATACATATCACGAATAAATTGTTATTTAAAACACTTATTTTCGCAGTTTATAAAAATTGCGTGTTCAATCAAATTAGTCATCTTGTTTTCTCCACGTGTTCGTAAATAAATCTTAACTAATAAAACCACAATGAAAAATTACGAAACCTGCGAAAATGAATCGTAATTTAAATCCTAACTTTCTATCGAAAAATGCGGTATTATATAACTAAAATGATTTTGATACAAAATATGCTTTACTATATTTAATACAATTTAAAAATATTTTTTATTTGTAGTAATATAACCTATATAGTATATACATAATGAAAAAACCAAATATAAAAATAACAAATTTTGAGACATTTTAAAAAGAATAAAAACATAATTTATTATTTATTCATTGAATTCTGAACTATATTAAACAAAAAATAAAATTTAATGATAAGTATTTATGCACATACAAATTTAAAGTCAACAGACTAGATATAATATAACATTTATGATTTATACCCGTTTTATGATATGGAAGCATAAAATACTTAGAAGTTTGGAAAATATGATAATGTACATCACTGTAGTGAAACTAAAATTAATACATCTTAATAATACGGTGTAGAAACTGAATGTCGAGCGTAGTTGATTAATAAAATAAACAATGAATATAAGAATAATGACGCAAGAAGTCTGGATTTAGGCAGTAGAATAAAAACAAATCAATAATTGAAAACTTAACTAGTGATTAATCAATATCATATACTTCAGTGAAAATTGTATGCTAAATACAAATATCCATAATCGTAAAATGAAAATAATATTTGCAAGGCTACTCAATAAGTCAACGATACATCCATAGTCGTGATTGTTACGCGAAAGCCATAGTATTACGTTTATAGGACAATATGTCGGACAAAGCTTGTCGTAAAATTCTGAAACTATAACTATAGCTACGATCCATCGTGAGCGCAACGTACAATCCATCGACCCGAAATTGTTGAACCGATTTACCGAGTTCCAATGTATATTTACCCAAATAATTACAAAATTTTATATGTGCCAATTAAAAACGGTTCATATTTCACTGCCGACGGTGCTCGGGGATCTGAGCCGATTACTCCGCGTAAAGAGCAGCGGATTTAGAGAGATTTTAGAGAATTAAGAGTTCACGGGGAAAACAATATGTAGTCGCAGAAAAAACGTACGTCTAGACCGAGACGCTGAGATAACGTGTTACATAAAAATGCATTAATCATTTATCAACACGTCATGTTTCCAATAAAAACTGTTACTGTATAACATTATTGTTAACAACATTGTAATGTATTTGTAGCATAACATTATTTGTTGTATACGCCCAAGAGCGGTAAACATCAAAAACTATTATCAGTCTGCGTGAACAGATCACCGCATAACTGCTTGAAATTATTTACATGCAATGCCGACTATCTTATTCCATCGTTTGTATACGTTTTATTCACACACTCACACATACACACACACACACGCGCGCGCACACGCGCGCGCGCATGGATTTATATTTACTAAGAATATAGTATATAATAAAGTACAAATATTAATAATTGTAAACCATTTTATTTTTATCTTTATTTATAACTTCGTTTTGATTTAAGAATCCAATTTTTTTTTTTTTTGTTCTTTAAAAAGGTGACTAGTAAATATATTTGATTTTTATTTCTTGGACCGAAAAATATCACCGATCCGTATGCGTTGTATGGGCTATAGAAGTAAAGAACGTTCACGTGAAGCAGTAACGTTTTTTTCTTCTTTCTCGAAAACTTCTGAAAGTTCAAAAATATCTTAGTGTATTTAATATTTGGATAAACTTATGAACCTGAAGTCCAAGTAAGTCTCAAGTCTAAAACTATAATATAGTGATATGATATTTATCTCAAAACATAACTATATTCCAAAAAATTAAAACACATCGTGTATTTTCAAATATAAAATTTTTGAAAAACTTCCGATACTTTAATGGATACATCATAACTGGTATAATATTAATTCTTATTTGCCGTATTCCGAGTAAAAGAAATTTAAGAGTCAAATGTTAACTAATACTGTAGTCAAAATTCAAATGCATTTCAATATTTATTGAAAATTACAAAAATTTTAATATATGATAATGTGAATCATTCGTCAGTATTGTAGCTCTATGAATAGTAGTCAAACAAAATTAAAAACGAATACATGTATGAAATAACTAACATAAATGTATAACCTATATATAATAGCCTATGTATAACCTACAACATACAATGAAATATTTATGGAGTGTATGATATATAGCTACATCAATTTAAAACCAAAAGCAACTATACGGATTCGATTCGCTTAAAACATTTTTAACGTATTTTCATTATTTGATAACGTTGTTTTTTCTATATATTATTATTTTTATACTAAATTTTGTATTTATTATTGATTGTGTTTCTGTTAGCTCTTTTTCTGTACAAATTAATGTGATGACTATTTCCATATCGATATGATTCTGTTTTCCAACACTTCGAACCGATGAATAGTTTAAATACTATACACTATAAAGTTTCACATATTTCTTGTAGAAATATAATATACGAGTATTACAGTATTAGTGTATTACACACAAAAAAAGAAAAAGTCAGTTTTACGACTTTTCGATAATAAGAAATCTTAATTGTTATTCAAAATCTAATTGAATTTTTGAAACTATGCAAGAGCAAGTAATCATAATATATAGATGTGTATCATACTTACTTGAATGACAAGAGAAGATAGAATAGGGAATGAATATGTAAGAGGTAGTGTTGATGTAGCGTTAATAGTGGACAAAATGTGAAGAAATAAACTGTGATGGGCATGTGATAAGACGAGAGGAAATAAAAGGAGTAAGAGTGGTTATGAAAATTAACGTTGAAAAGAAAAAAAGGAAGAGGAAAACCAAAAAAGAGATAATTGGATACGGTTGAAAATAATTTGAGGGCTGTTGGTGTGTACGTCGGAGATGTAGAAAATCGAGATGAGTGGAGATTAAGAACAAATGTGGCCGATCCCAAATAGTTGGGAGAAAGACGAAGGAGAAGAAAAAAAGGTGTGTGTGTGTACGTCTAAAACGAGAAAATTTTAAAATTAAAATGGTCGAGTCAGGCACTGATACAAGAGGGGGCATGGTAGTGATGCCCCCTCCCCCAAAGTCATAAAACAAAACGAAAAAAAAATTATAATATTATATGTCAAGGAATAATAAAAATTATATTTTTTCTATAGTAACTATGTATTGATATATTTTCAAAAACCAAAAGAAAATTAGATTTCGTTCCATAATTTTTAATTTGATTTCATATTTTTTTTATTGTTCTTAAATAAAAAGTTTTCTTTTCGATGTGCCTACCTATTTTTTTTTAACTTTTCTTTAGGCCACATTTCGTTGTACACACACAAAACACACCGATGGTATTGATGGTAATGTACAACATAATACATTATTTGCGTCGTCGATTAAAATTATTATTGATGCTCGTCACAAATGATAGTGTATCATAGGCGTATATACGAGTACGTTGAGCGTACTCGCTTTTAAACAGATTAGTCTAATATTTTCGTGCACACACGAGATGCATCATATACACGTACACATCGTATCGTTACATCGACAGTCGGTATTAATATGATTAACACACGAACGTGCGAAGAATATGCCGTCGCATTCGGTGTACACGTAGTAACATTATACACGCCATAGTTTATAATTGATCGCATTGAGGTACGTTTTCCTTGCGCCGTCATTAGGTGTACGTTTTGTACGTCATCGTTTTTCGTACATACGAATTTCTAAATTAGCAGTTACAAAACTAATTTTCCATACTAGCCTAGGAACTTGTGTTGATACATTAGGTGGCGACGGCCACTTCCTAATGAACGAACAATAAAAACGCAAACGAATGTCTGGGACTTCAAACGAGTCGTGAAATATCAGTAACAAGTAATGATGGTAAACTAATAGTCATAATTTAATTGTTATGCGGTAATCCGGAACATAAACTGGTAGTAGTAATTGTTGTAGAATAATAAACCGTTAGAGATAACATTTTGGTCTTACATAAAACGTGTTATTAGAATAATACATGGCGTTATCATAAGACCGATGATGGTACACTTAAATATCTCAACCGATGCGGTGTCCATAATGACTTTATCGGTCATATATTTTTTTTAGAATAGACAAAGATAGGTCTATTCTGAAATCCATGGTAATCGAGAAACATTTGTGTCTGTTTCATCGAGTTAAAATATTAATGTAAACGACATATATCATTAACGAGAACACTTAATAGTAATAAAAACCAACCCAACGTTTTCACGTAAACAACAAGCAATGAACTTTAGAGGCTGATGTCCTTAGTTTTTTTTTTCTTTTTAAAGTTTTATTATTGAAGGTTAAAGGTTTATTATTGCTATGAAGCAATACGTGTACAAATTTCAAGAAAAATGGTTCACTACCGTAGACATGTACATTTATTCGTTTCCAAGTACAATTGATGGTATATTATTATTTTACTAACTGATTTGAGTTATTAAGTTAGTTAATTGTGACAGTATGTTCGCATAATAGTATACGCATCACTATAAAAACGCATTGTGAAATTTTAATTTTATTTTTTGCGGAATGGGAGTAACCTACGTCTCATTACTTTGTTTGCACAGTAGAACTGAAATAATAATTATTGTTTTCCAACTAAATGATGTAATATTATGAATTTATATGAACCAAAATGTGTCAATAAATTGTTATGATTATCTCAAACTAAAAAAAAAAAATTATGATTTATACAACTGCAACAGACATATTATTACATGTTCCTGTATTTTGTGAGTAATCAATAATCTTAATGTTTTATGGTTGAAATCGTAACAAACAACAATATTACATTATTTACATTTTAAATGTTAAATATTCATATATTATATGTAGAGAATGCAATATAAATATTTAATACTCGATTGCTAATGTTGTTAAAGCTTTGTAAAAAATAGCGTTATCTCGAAAGTTTTAGAATATATAAATAAAAAATAATTGACTAAGAGAAAAACAGTTGCATGGTTGGAAAAAAAATTAATGATATAAATATAAAATATGTCACTTTTATACAGATAAAAATATTATTTGAAATGTAATCGGTTTATTAAAACTATTAATAATAATTTATTGAGTTCTTCGTATTTCAAATAGATCGCAAGGTTCAAAATATTGCCAAAACAACATCATTTTCAGCGTAAACAGAAATCCAAAAAATTTCAATTTTCTATTCGTGTAAAATAATAGTATAATTTTATATTTCTAATAATATCATTATCTCAATAAGCTTATTTGAAAGCGAAAGAAATTGTAAAATGGCAATAAAGCCTTTAGTTTTCAATTGATTAGTTTTTCTTATACTAGTCTCGTTGGTTTATTTACAGTTCTAATTCAACAGCTATCCACAATCGTATTCTTAAATATTGTTTTATATAGAATAATTTTGTAATTTAAACAATTATTTAGTTAAAATGTACCTAGAATTATTTTAATATTTTTAAATTGGGTAAATTGAATAAGCTTAAGTAATGTTTTTCGATTAAACACCTTAAACAACGTTATATTTAAATACGAAATAACTAATGTATAATAACTCTTACAAAAAGAAAATATAATTATTATGACTTAATGGCATACGTCGGTTATATAATATAAGCACTTTCTGGTATAAAATTGATCTAATCTGAATATTGTTCAAAGTAATTAATGTTCCAACAAAATTTGTTGAAAACTCGATTACAACTATTTGTTCATAGATTCGTTTTTGGATATACGGTTCAAATATCTATTAGACAGTTATTCCATTTTATAACACATACACCTGCTAACTATTTTTTAAACGTGTATATTATTAAACATTATTAAAAACATTAAAATATATAACTCGTTATTTTTTTTTTTTTTTACAGTATAGCAATACATACAGTGACGGAAATTTGGAGTAATTATAGGGGGGGAGGGCTAAGTTATCCTTACCCATTGAACTTGATCGACCCAATAATACTTGCAAATATTAATTCAAAATTTTTGATATCATCAAAAAAAAATTTTCTCGCAAAATAGGTAAAAGAAAATTAAACAATAAAAATATTAGCATACTGGGTTCGCATCATCTGTGACTTTTATACTATACGTGGTTACAGGAGCGGGCTTCTTTAAGTTAAAAATGTAAAAAAGCTATTTAAATATAATTTAATAATTATAAAAAGTATTATAATAACTATTATTATTATTAAAACTTGTAATAAAAACAAAACTTACTAATAATGATTAAATGTAATCCCTTTACATTAAATCAAAAAAGATAACGAAAAATAAAAAACCAAGTCTGAAATGGGTACCTATTTAATATAAAATATCCACGTCAAGTACAGTTGAAAATCTGCGCTAATTATAGTTTGTACTCGGAAGTAAAAAGCAGTCAAATGTGGAGATATGAATATGATGAAACCATGGACACGGACAGAATTATATTTAGTCCATGATAAAAGAAATTTTATAACTTAAATTTAATAAGACAGCTAAAACGTCCAATACAATAACAATAAGTTATAAATAATATATTATTGGATTTCCGACGAAGCTACAGCTCAATTTGTTGATAATTGAACAGACGTAAATACAATTTATTATAGACTCAAATTATTTGATTAATTTTATTCGAAAAATCACCATGTTATTAATTTAAAAATTAAATTAAAATATTTTTGTTTCATGTAACCCAATTACAATTAATAAATTTTCAAGAAATTTCACGATTAAATTTGTGAATTTGTGAAAATAATTATTAGGCATTTTTATTGCTGTTAAATCCAGATGACAAGGGGGGCTAAGATCACTACTTGAAACTTTTTGAGAGACTTAGTCCCTCAAGCCCCTCCCCCGATTTTCGCTTATGAATATATGCGTACCCAGTAAACGTAATAGGTCTTCAAAATTTCACTTTCTGACGCGATACAAGCCGCAAACAGCGTGACGAACACGTCATAGTATGATGAATTTTTCTACTCTACCAAAACAGCATCGGTCGTGGACCTTTGCCAACATGTAACTGCGGTTAATTGTTCGATATACATGGCAGATCCACAGCTAGAGAACTGTGGGTCAGGCTATTTCAAGAGGCCACTTATTAGGGCTAACACTGGATTATAAATGTATACCTTGTAACAAAAATAAAAAATGTATTATGTGTTTTTTAGTTTATTAATAATTATCATTGAAAAAAACATTTGTTTTATTTTATGACATAGATATGTTACTGATACTGTATTATACAGTTAAACCATGGATGTCATTTGTAGGGGGGGGGGGTTGACAACTGGGGAATTTGCCCCAGTCTAGTATTAACTTCAACCTAAAAAGTCGGCACACTTAACAAGTATAAGAAGTCTTCAAGAGGCCATGTATGTTAACAAATAAGAATTGTGGGTCAGCTGACAACCTCAACCCCTAGATTCACCCCCATGTAACCGCCTCATCGGCGAATAGCTTTCGTTCCTTTCAGTTGGTTTCATTTATTTATTCTGCATATTTTGCGCTTACATTGTATACATTTATTTATTTCTCATGTTTACGTCTATCATGATATATCACGTTTAAATTTTGGTACAGTACTGTTAATTGTTATAGATAATAGGTACAGAAGTAATGTATTTGTTCGTAAATATATGTTGAGTAGTTAGGTAACCATTTTAATTCGATGACGTCAGGTAGTGAACTTTCAACCGACGTAAAAATTAAAATCGGTAATTAATTTTGTAATCGCACAAAATTATGTTTTTATTTTATTTTTTATTTTTTCCATGTTTTGAGTATTGTTTGATTAAACAAACAGAAAGAATAAAACGATTAAGGTCGATTCACACTATACGGAACGTCAACGTCACGTCACAGACCGGCAACGTCACGTCAAAATATTTTACTATGTATTTATATCGCAATGTTCCCATACACCGTCATCAATACGTAACGTCACCGTCACGAAGCGGCAACGTTTATCGAAAACTTTATTTTGACGTGACGCAACCGGTCCCTTTCTTGTCTATTCGGATAGTATGAATGTGACAACTGAACTTTTCCGTTTTTTAGTTATTTTTTCATTATTTTATCATGGATGATGAAAATTTAATAGAAAAAATTCGTTTATATGATGAACTTTACAATATGGCACATAAAAAGTACACTGATAATCATCATAAAGATGTAATATGGACGAAAATAGGAAAATAATTGAATCTCAGGGGATAAATTTATGCTTCTAAAATAAGTTCTAAATTTTTGTACCAAATTTCCAAAAGCATTTTCCGATACACGACGAGCTCGAGACAATCTATAATTGAATACTTGTTTTTCGATGTCCCCGTTTATCGTTGAGCCTGGATATGGTCTAAGCAACCTCAGTAAACTGCAATGATTCCTACAATTTGACGCTTACGTTTGACGTTTTGACGTTTTGATGTGAATGTATAACACATTTAACGTGACGTTGACGTTCCGTATAGTGTGAATCGACCTTTATACAGTTCATAACAATATATTGTCCGCGCACGTAAAATTTACAATTACAATTACGTATAGCTATAGACGGAAGCTCAGTAAATTTATCTAAATATTACCGATATTTTTTTTTACCCGATAAATATTTTTTACCGTTCTAAAAATCGAGTGACCATTTACTTCAAATATTTTTATGTGCAACTTAACATTAGCAACATTTGATTTTTATAGCTAATATTACACGTATTCAAAAAGCGAAAAACATCAAATTTTCCCTCAAACTTCCATTAAAAACCAGATGGAACTCATTAATAAATTTTTTAGAAAGTCTTAAAAAAAATAAAAGCACACTACAGAATTAGACGATTTCTGATGATATAAATGTTAGTAAATTGAAAAAATATTTAAATTTATTATAAACATATATATTGTCTATGTTTATTTTTATTAAAATAATAGAAAAGTTAGATAAAACAATGAAACGCAAGATATTATCAGACAAATGTTGGAACTATGTTGAACATCTTATCACTCTCGTTTGTTCAATAGTTAATTGGATTACAATTCTTGAGAGTGATACACCAAGACTTTCTGTCGTACCAGAAGCTTTGAATGAAATCAAACAACATTTTATAACTTATATTATTTCCCCATTACTTGAAATAGAAGGAACAATGTTGCTATAAAATATTGATGAACGTTATAACATGACTATACATCCAATCAATTTTGCAGCAAACTTGGTTGACCCAAACTACCAAGGAAAGAACTTAAAATATAGTTATGATGTTGAAGGTATATTGTATTTAAAAAAAAGTGGCAAAAATTCTACTCAAAGGCAATGAGTATGATAAAATAAGTAAAATCGCTAAAATTATCAGAGAAAATTTATTTTACAAGTCATAAATCATAATTTTAAGTTCAACCTATTTTTAATTGAATTTTTTTTTTAGATAATGATTGAAGTTGCGGAATTCCGTGCATATTATTATTCATCATATTATCCATAGTTATGCATATTTAAATATAATATTTGAGGTTAAGTGTGGACAAGTGTCGAGTGATAGTATTGCTTAGCCGAGTTATAAACATGTTATTGTGGTCGTAATAAATTAGTAAAAAATATATATACACTATTAAAAAAATGTACGCAAATTTCCGTAAAATTTACCGAACATTTTTTTTACTGTAAAATTCCCATCACTACGTAGCACATCATCTTAATGCCGGTAGTACACATATGCCGAGATATTACGAGAGCAACCGAGAGTGAACTAGATGAGCTCATGTCGCCTCGCCTCGATGGCGTTTGGTCGGAAGCGGTTTTTTGTGCTCGAGTCAAAGGACACGAGGCCAATCGAGACGCAAACACAAGAGCACTTAGTTCATACTCGTGCATTCTCACATATTCGTCGCTTTTTTTTTTTTTTTTTGTTATGATTTTCATCATGTGTCACTAGTCCGATGAATTTACGTTAAAGTTTTTCGAGTTATACTAAAATGAACCCGTTGTATGGAACCCGATGCATTTGTACCACAAAAACAGGAAGCAAATCAACAATTCATGGGTTAGAGTGGACAACTGAAATGTTCAGTAACCGAAATAAAGAAAAAAAATATTCGCTCATGGCTACATTTAGAGGTCATTTGCTTGAAAAAAAAGCTTCGATCAGATCAAGAGCCGGTACAAATGATATTTGCAAGCCAATAACCAAAGTGACCAGTAACTGTAGCCGAATCCGAAACCCAAAGTCAAGAGACATTACACACCGGACGTGACATTTAACTAACCAGATGTGACTCGAAGGATTACCGGATTCGACTTTGAACATCGGACGCGACACTTTGAATACCAGAGACGACGAAGACCAGACAGGAGCAGACAGGAGACGACGATGAAGAAGATAAAGTTGTGCGTGACTTCGACGCGCGGCCCTTTTTTCCTTTTCTGCCGCAACAAACAGAAGGATGCGTTTCAATACGAAACTTGAACGGGAAATCGACTAAGATCGATCGTCCGTGAAAAACATCAACTGCCGCAATTCGTCGACAAGAAACAATCGCAGGTTCAAGTTTTTTTGAGCACACGACACTTCGCCGTTATCGTTATCGCAGTGCGTCTTATGCCGGTGTAACAGGCAAATAATACCTAACCAAAATAATACCATAACCAAATCATACCTAACCTAACCCGGAAAATATTACCAGGGGGGGGGTAAGATTTTCCTAGGCATATTTTACCCCCGGTAAAATTATCCTAGGTTATCTTTACTCCCGGTAAGATTAACCTACGTTGATTATACCCCCTTCGGTGGGTACGATTATCCTAGGAAAGTTTCTCCCCCCCCCCGGTACAATATTCCTACGATCTGAAAACACAGCACAAATACAATTATTTTTTTAAGCGATCTGTTTTTTAATGTAAAGACAATGGTTGTAGGTATAAACGTTGTTTTATTAACAAAATTTGTTTTTTCTCCTTCCTGTTATCTACTTAAAATAATTTTTACCAACATATCATATGGAATTTTATATTTCAGAACCACAATCATGCTAATTATCTATATTTTATCATTTTCCAATAATTGGCGTAATAAACATGTAAAATGCTCGGTGTAATCGATAACGCCTTACAAATAATTTCCAAAAATACTATGATTTCGGTGAAATCGATAAACATCTGGCTGTCACAGTACTATTACCAATCTAAAGGCGCGTACACTAGAATTGGGAATAATCCGTTGATCCGAATAAAAGACGCCAACTATCGGAAAATGATAAAATATAGATAATTAGCATGATTGTGGTTCTGAAATATAAAATTCCATATGATATGTTGGTAAAAATTATTTTAAGTAGATAACAGGAAGGAGAAAAAACAAATTTTGTTAATAAAACAACGTTTATACCTACAACCATTGTCTTTACATTAAAAAACAGATCGCTTAAAAAAATAATTGTATTTGTGCTGTGTTTTCAGATCGTAGGAATATTGTACCGGGGGGGGAGAAACTTTCCTAGGATAATCGTACCCACCGAAGGGGGTATAATCAACGTAGGTTAATCTTACCGGGAGTAAAGATAACCTAGGATAATTTTACCGGGGGTAAAATATGCCTAGGAAAATCTTACCCCCCCCTGGTAATATTTTCCGGGTTAGGTTAGGTATGATTTGGTTATGGTATTATTTTGGTTAGGTATTATTTGCCTGTTACACCGGCATAAGACGCACTGCGATAACGATAACGGCGAAGTGTCGTGTGCTCAAAAAAACTTGAACCTGCGATTGTTTCTTGTCGACGAATCGCGGCAGTTGATGTTTTTCACGGACGATCGATCTTAGTCGATTTCCCGTTCAAGTTTCGTATTGAAACGCATCCTTCTGTTTGTTGCGGCAGAAAAGGAAAAAAGAGCCGCGCGTCGAAGTCACGCACAACTTTATCTTCCTCATCGTCGTCTCCTGTCTGCTCCTGTCTGGTCTTCGTCGTCTCTGGTATTCAAAGTGTCGCGTCCGATGTTCAAAGTCGAATCCGGTAATCCTTCGAGTCACATCTGGTTAGTTAAATGTCACGTCCGGTGTGTAATGTCATGTCCGGTTTGTAATGTCGTGTCAAGACTAGGCTGAAGACTAGGCTAAAGACTAGCCAGCCGGGGCGGCCACCCGGATGACGTTCACCCGGGGGTTAGTCGACCACCGAAAGTCGAAGGTCACCACGTCCGTGGCCCTGCACCCTTGCCTGGCCACGACCTCGGTGGACCACGTGGCCACGGACCGGATGCTGACGTTCTCACTGACGACGTGGTAGTCCGCGTCGCGGTTGGCGTGTGGCCTGGTGACCGCAATGTTGGTTAAGATGTGCACCGAAGCCTTTACCGTGTTCGATGTTATTTCGGTCGTGTCGTTCCCCGGTCGGATACCGAAATCAGCCACCCAAGTGATTGGCACGTTGATCTGGTGCGTCTCAAACCAGTCCGGAGGAGCGAGCACCACAATTTCGGACGTGAGGTCGACCGAAGTGTTGACGTCGGTGTTGATGGATGCACAGTGCGTCTCGACGGCCTGGGGACAAACATGAGAGACTGGGGCCGGTACGGGTGGATAGCCGTTAACCATCACGTCTGCCCTCATACAGTGTTTGTGCACAAACGTCCGCCTGCAAACTGCGAAACGCACATAATGCGCACGATTTCATAAAAAAAAAAAAAAAAAAACACGGTATTATCCTCGTGCAAGTATAACTAACTGCATTTTTAAGATAAACGGAAAACCGTTGTCTTATATCGCCGAAAAAAATCAAAAAAGAGATATAAAAGTTTAACAATTTGGTTGATCGATAGAAGCCGAAAACTTTAGTTTTTTTTTCCAACTCCATTCGCTGAAGTTGACCGGGTTGTTTAGTATTCTTATGATATTTTTCGAGAAGAATATAATTATTTGTTTGAATTAAAAAACAAAATACAAAGTACTTGGGAGTATTTTACGTTTTAATAACATGATTTATGTCTTAACTATCCATGATAAAATATTATGTTGTTCAACCAATCACATCACATGTAATTGGTCTATCCGAACCGATTCTAGAGCACCTTACTGCTTAACAATTTCGCTTGATTAGGGAACATTTTAAGCTACCCTGTGCGCATAAATATGAAGATGAAATCCGTACGATGTCCTCTATTGCGTAGTAACGGCGCATTTTGATGTCGACAAAAACATTTTAAACAGCTGTCTGAGAAGGCTCAAATAGAAGATATCATATATTTTATAAGAAAAATGGCAAACACTCATCATATATGCGATGTTAATATAGCAGAAACGGTTGACTCAATTTAATATTTAAGTTTTATATTCAAAGTGTTATGAACGAAAAACAGCAATACCGCGTTCCGCTAAAGAAATACTATAAATAATTTTTACATGTGCATTTTGCCATCTTTTTGCCGAACCAATTCCGGCGTCCGCACAAGTGGCACTCACGGAACCACCTTCTCTTCCATTCCATTTCCAAATAATCTCCGAAATAGTGATGACAATCCATTCTGTGTGCAATGGAAACGCCATTAGTTTTACCATAACTTTTTGCATGCAAAACACGTTAATAATACTTACCTCGAAATTATCTTTTTCAATTTGTACTTTATAAAGTATACTATATATTGTATTGTATAATACTCTAAAAAGTACAGAGGTGAAATATAATCCGTACGAAATGGCAAGACTAATGGGTCTACTTGTTTATTATTAACGAGAAGAGTTTTAAAAACAACTAGGTAACAAACGCATTGATATATGTACCAGCACATATTTATTTATATAAATGTATAAACATTATTATACATTATTATATTATTTATTGTAACTGTTTTTCGATAAAAACAATTTTTGGTCAACTGTGCATGAATTAAATATGCAGAGCAAATATGAATATCGTTGTTTAATGCACGGTGGAGAGAAGTGCAGGGATTATATGTTTATGTTACGTTCTAGTTAATGCCAAATGGACCTGCATAGTTATTTTCTATAAAACTGTTTGTCTTGGTTAAAAATTCACTGGACGACCATTACAAAAAATAAAAATGACGTGACGTGCGATGAATTAAGAATTTATTTTAAGTAAGTCCATAAGTGTATTATATTATACTATAATTATATTATAGTTTATTATATTAATAAGTATTTATAATAAATATAACATACATAAAAGTTTACAACAAATGCATGTAATTTAGTTGTATTGTGATGGTACCAGTGTAATGACAGGTTAATATATAGTATTCAGAAAAAAATTCATACTGAATATCTACATGCTATATATGCCCATTGTATGGCTCATCGAGTTGATTTAATTCAGTACTTCTCTACCTTTTTCAAACTGCCGCCCCCCTAAGAAGCAAAATGTTTTTCAACGCCCCCCTTCACTTCATTAAAATAAAAATAAAAATAGTATACATGAAATGTTTATAATTGAATAATAAATAATATAG
This sequence comes from Sipha flava, assembly GCF_003268045.1. Classification (NCBI taxonomy): domain Eukaryota; kingdom Metazoa; phylum Arthropoda; class Insecta; order Hemiptera; family Aphididae; genus Sipha; species Sipha flava. The sequence goes on from NW_020272062.1 coordinate 2,776,701, forward strand.
ATATAAATTTAAATATAATAAAAATAAAATGTAAAATTTATGTTTAAATATGTTAAATGTTTTGAAATGTATTTATCGGTGAAATGCTTGGTAATTCAAAGCCCATTTTTTTACGTTTGGTTCAAAATTTGTGAAATGAAGCCGTAAGTCTCCTCTTTTGACGATGTCAAATCGATTTCTTTTTTTCGTTATTAGATAATAACGCACTGCCTCTAATATATGTAGTTTATATTTCATAATCACAAATTTATTTTAGAAATCGGTAAACGGAAAACAATTACAGATAAATCTTGGTACGTTGCTTTGAACGGAAAAAAAGTTCGCCGCTCCCTAATCACCCAAAACGAGCTCACCGCCCCTCAATCGCCCTAAACGAGTTCACCACCCCTCGGTACTCCTTCACTGCCCACCGGGGGGCGATATTGCCCCCGTTGAGAAGCACTGATTTAGTTGAACTAGACATGTGTAAATAAGTAATGTTATGGTCTAGAATTATAATTTGTACTATTTATCTAGTATATATGTATGCATCGTAATTATGGTTTATATAGAAAACTCATTTAATTTTTAATCACCTTGACTCTAACTGACTCTAATTCTCTTAGGATTGCCTTACTAGGATTGGTGTATGCTACAGCAGAGTATTGCGCTCCAATTTAGATCAACAGTAAACACTTATCAAAAATCGATTTCCAATTAAATAAGTCAATGAGAACTATATCAGGATCGCTGAAGACGTTAATAAAAAATAAATAACACGAATAATACGTTACAACTTAATAATTTTTTTTTAATGATTAAAAAATTGTAAAGTTATTTGTTTTTATAATAGTAATTTTTAATATCGTATAATTTTCTTATACTGGCCGTTTACTAAACAGCTAAATAACATCTGGTTCGTCGAAACCATGAAAACGCACGTGTGTACTCCGATTGCTCATCTCATTTCATTCGTAGATTTTTAGATTCATTGCACTCTTGCTCACAATTCAAAACGGTTGTCTTGAAACCTTTTTTCTTTTCGTCCGTTACTGACCACTACTTACTACTCTTTCGCGATGGACAGAAACCAACAGGAAGACACTCAACGCATTTTGATGAAGCCTGCACATCGCCAATGCACCGAGTGTAGACGCCGATCGGTTTACAATGGAGGTCGACAGATGGAAGCAACCGCCGGACGCCGTTCGACCACGGAATACGTGTTGAATGTTCGAGACAGACGACCACGTCCATCTTCGGTCAAAAGAGGAAGCTACGGTTACGGAAAGAGTAATAATAATGTTTTCCGCGCTAGCAATGTTCACAGGGACCAAAGGTCGAACGAAGTGCGGCGGATCGACAGAAAGCCAGATTCGGGCAGCGGAGATACCGCCGTTCCGCCGGTCATCGTCGTCACAGACACGGCGCGCAGGACCCGGAAAAACGCTGCTCGTACACGGACTGGGAAACAAAATTAATTGCGACAAAGTATTCAATATGTTCTGTCTGTACGGCAACGTGACTGCCGTAAAGATACTTAGAAAAGGACAGGTTCTCGTCGAGCTAAACGACGTCGAGGCCGCCAAACGCTGCGTGGCCCACCTGCACTTATTGCCGATGGATCAACAAAAGTTGAAGTTGAAAGTCAAGTAAGCGATCAATTTTTAAATATTCGGATCGTAACAGTCTCAGCGATGGAATATTGAATTTAAATGCTAATCCTGATTCTCGCAATCTGCTAAAACAAGAATTCACAATAATACTACACACGCCAAGGAAAAAAAAGTAAAATTGGCAGCCTTAAGACGTTCATCGTCCTATGCCACTTCCACAGGTGTAATTTCCATACTTATCGTGTTCGGTTCTTTTGGGCTCAAATATATTGAACGAAATAACATAGTATATTCAGTCAAGATAGTTTCTAAAAGTTTTTTATTTTGAAATTTCAAAGTTTTATTTCTAATGTATTCATTCTTATTGTCGACCACATGAGAACTTGAATAATCAATATACCAGTCGACATCGTATGATTCCCATTGGACGTTTTAGGTATTCCAATTTGTCTTATATACGCGACCAAGGAAAAGTCATCAGATTGTCGGACGGGACGCCGGCACAAAAATACTACGATACTAGCAAACTGAACCGGTTTTCGTACAAAGCAAAGTTTGTAAACGAACGTCGAATCATAGCACCGTCGAAGGTAAGCTTATACGTGTATCATAACGTTTAAGTTGATGCAGTGGTGTATTTCCTGAGAGGTTCGTAATTATTTCCCTTAGCTTCTTCTTTTTATTTTTTAATCGACGTTTGAAATTCCGTTATAAATGACGGGAGCAATTATTTTACCTTTTGTTATAAATCTCGATCGAATTACAAATACAACCAAAAATATATTAATTATATAAATAGAGTGATATTAGTAATTAGAAACTTTCTCCCCCCCCACGAAAAGTCCTAAATATATCACTGCTTCGACATATTGATGTAATATACTAATATAATAAAATCGATTGAAACTCCTCAATAGATTTTGCAATTCTTCAACACACCGTTGGATATAAACGGCTCGCAGATTCGCAGGGCAGTGATAAACGCCCTCAGTTGCAAAGACGCGGTCCAATCAGTAACGATTCGTTAGTAGTTCATCGAAACACTTTGAATTCACGCGTGACATATATGAACAGTGATTTTATTGTTTTGTTTTTTTTTAGTACCTCAAAAACAGCCCGATGCTAAATTTTCGACGGGCCTTTTGGAAATGAAAAGCGTCGACCTGGCGGCCAAGGCTATACTGTTGTTAAATCACATGGAGCTAGAATCGTCGAGTATATTATTGCTATCACGCTGTATCATTGTTACGACTTGTTTTGCGTTACGATGTTATTTGGTTTGTTGTCAAACGTTTGTTACTCGATGGCATGTATGTGTGTCGTAGGATCCAAATTCCCGTTCCTGATGAAATTATGCTTTTCAAAATGGTTGGAGATACAGCAAAAATCTGGGGATTCGAGCGCCCTGGTTTTCAACGCCACGCCGCGCAACACTCCGTGGTTGTTCTACAGACATGAACACCGCGTGTCCATGATGGAGTATAAAGTGTCACGGGTAACCCGAGCGACCGATGAAGACTGGCCCTGGACACTATGGGATACGAGGGACCGTACGATGGAGGCCATTGACCCCGAAGCCGAAACCCCCGAAGATACCCAGTATGGACCTAGTACCGCCAGGACTGTCAGTTGACGTGTGAACGTTCGGAGATTTGGTTTTATTCATCCCGTTCGTGGGATATATCTATAAGCTATGTGAACATACAATAAAACATCATACCTATATAATATGGTGTTGTATTGCTTTACGCGTTGTATTTTCATTCCGTCCGTATTCAAGTAAATATTAAAAAAAAATAAGTCGATAAAAATGTTTTGTTTACAATCATCATTTTTTAGCCTAACTGAGAAAACGTAGGCGGGAGTTTAATAATTTACGTTTGTTTTTGATACATGCGGCCCAATTCAATCTCCTTACTAAGATTAAGCCCAGATATTTGGTTTGGGCAAAAGCGAAAACGGGGATTTACTTGAAGTAACTGGTAGACATGATTCACTTTTAAGGGTGAGTCCCCTTCCTTAGTTTCCTGTCATGGCCAATATCCCACCTCCATATCTGAGAAGAGTAGAGGCACTAAGAAAGGAGTGGGAAAAAATACTTAAAGTACCCTGGTCTGCCAATTTATGAGGATATCATGAATTTACCTAGTATGAGACCGAAATCACGTTATCCTAATTGGTAGATTATGAATAATCCCTGCTGTAGTATAATGGATCGCTGGAAAGAAGCATGGTCTACTAATATCCTTTAAATTATGACCTCGTATCTCAGCTGGAACAGAAGATTACCGGGTTTCCAATTGCCAAGGAAAGAATGGAGTGTTTTAAATCGCTTTAAGTGTGGTCAAGGAAGAGACCTCATATCGAAATGGAATTTGGCTCAGAATGCTTGGTATGAGCTTGGATTCCTGAACCAAACAATGAGTCACAAGGTTGCTAACTGTCTAATTAATTTATTCATTAAATGGCTCCACGGCCTTCACAAATTGGAAGAAGGTGCTATTGAATAATTAAATAGCCTAGCTATTGAAATTTGTTGGTGCCGAATCAGAACTAAAAGTTATCCTTGTCTACCTATTCTTAGAATAATAATTATTTTGTTTTAATTGATACTAATATTTATTTACTATTTTTTTCATTATGTAACTAAAATTAACTTTAAATCTGGTTCCACTTTAGATATTTTATTTAGTTGTTGTAAGTGTCCAGTTTGTATTTGAAAACTTGATTATTTTTGCCATATATATATGTAACTTTTGACTATCTTGAATACGAGTAATAATATGTGTATGTTTACTTTTCCCAATCTGCCAATAATAAAAAGCCTACAGAATTGCAAAAAAAAACTGGATATTAAGAACACGTTTTTATAAACTAAATTATGATGAAAGTATATAAACGTTTGATAGTAGGCATAGCATATTATACGTTTAAACCCTGGCGTATACCGTTCAGAGTCGACCCAGTCCTCCGGTAGCTGATGAATTAATAACGTTCCTATTAAACAGTAAAATAAATCTGTAACGCACAGGACCATGGTAGCAATCTACAAATATTGCGCTTGTGTTATAAGACGCATCCTTAAAAATCCTGAGTGTAAAAATTCGACGTCGGTGATCAACTTGGATGCCATAGTTAGTTTTATGAATCATAGATCTCAAGATTCCAAACGTAAATAAAGTGATGTAATAAAAATAAAATAACAACAAATTTTTGACTATAATATTTTACGAGTAAAACTTTTGACAAGAAAGTGAATGTTGGTAATATCCCAAAATGAATGGATGCAAAGTTGTTAAACGTTATATATCTCACGGAGCCGTATATAAAAATAAATGATAATTATTTCAAAATAATATTTATTACGGAAGGATGCTAATGTAAACGTAATATTTTCGACGGAAGAACCTTAACGGAACTGAAGTTTTCTACGGATGAAAACTATGGCACGACTATCGGTTACACGATTGTTAAGACATACGGTGCATACTACTTGCGTCCGAGATTATTATCAGTTGATAATTTGCGTCCCACCAAAAAAGGTTCAAAAAAGATCATAGCCTAATTGCGTCCAAGAATACCTTTTGAGACAGCCAAGTTGCGTCCCAACACAAATAAGTCAAAAACATAGTATAAAATGAGTATTACAAGTAATTAATTACATTTAAAGTTTTTCAAAGCATTCAGTTTTATAAATACGGCTCGGAAATTGTTTGGCGACAACCGAATAATGTTACGGTACGTAATTAATTTGATCACACTAAAACTCTATAATAGCTGATAATATTAATTTATCGATAGTCACAGATATTATACCATAAACACAATTTACACATCCATGATTATTGTAACGCATAATATTTATGGACGCATCTCGGTCATGACTGTAATAGCAGGTAAGAAGAATAACATGGTTATGAGTCGCGTCCCCATGACGGGACGCAAGTTACCTGTTGAGTTTACTACCTGCAAAATAAACCTTTTCGGGGGACGCAAGCAGTACGCAGCCAAGACATAAGTTCCCGATTTTGCGTCCGGTAACGAACGTCAGCCCCTCCTGTACACGGTACCGACACGCACACACACGCGCGCGCGCACACCGGTTCAATCCCGTGCACACCCCCGCGGCCGAAGAAGAGACCGCCCGTCGGGCAACGGACACGGCCAACAGATGGCGTGCAGATCTCGTTGTTTACCCGTCGTCGTCGCGTTATCGTGAACTGGATGCACTCGTCGGTGGCGGTAACAATCGAGGCCACGGTTCTATTAATAGGAATCGTATCACTCTCGGGAAGTATCCGTGCGCGCGCGCCCGTGTGTAGGTTTGTGCGCGTGCGCGTTCGTTCGCCACTCGTGCGCGCATGTGTACGCGTGTGTACGTATGTGTACGCGCGCGCGTGCGCGTGCAACAACAACTTGTTGCCGGCCGCCGCCGCGCCGTCGTCGCCGCTGTTGCCGCCGTCGGCCGCCGCAGTCCGCGCGACCGCAACGGTACCGTAGTGGTATCCGTAACAGTCGTCGTCCGGTCGTCGTCGTGTCGCGTTCGTTGCAGCGCGCAAACGTTTCCGTCGTCTTCGCGCGGTGCATTTCGCGTCTTATCCGGACGCCCGCGACACCCGAACGTCCACGGACGTCCCGTGCGCAGACACCGATAATCGTTACGAACAATATAATATTGCCGTCGGCGGCGGTTTTCGAGAAGACCGAGTGAGAAATTGCGACGGACGGGAAATACACCCGTACCGAGTGCGCGACGTACCCGAACGCGCGCGCTGCGGTCTAATAACGGATCGTGATCGGATTCGTATCGTTTATCCTCGTGGCGGTAAGGACCGTCCGTGTTTTCCGCCCAACGGTCAACATAAACAACAACGATTGTAATAATAATAATAATAATATTTCAACAACACCGGCCGCCGCTTTCGCGCCACTCTCGTTTCCCGCGCCGCCGACCGCTACTCCGGTACATATCCGTACCGTTTTCTAGGTTATGTTTAATGATAACCAGTGGCTCTAACAGTGATGATAATAGCAGTATAAGTTACGCGACCGAAGGACTAGCGGAACGGCCCCGGCTTCTGCCTCCGCCGCCTCCGCCTCCGCCGCCGACGGGTACGAATCAAATGCGTTATCGCCGGGCCAGCCGGTGAGTAAAAGTCGATCAAAGTAATTTTTTTTTCATTTCGTTTTTTCCACGTCCTATTAGTGTTCTCCGTCTTCCTCTCGCCGTTCTCTACACCGTCTTTCCTTCTCCGCGGTCTCTCTTGGTGCACACTTCGATTCGGTTGGAAAACGATGCCTATCATTTTTATTATTACGTTGAATTTGCCTGCGAGACCTTTTGAATTCGTTATTGGTTTTCACCCCCAACTCGTTTTAGAGTCCAATTGTTTTTATTTTTTTTTTTTGAATTTTTTTTTTCCACGTGTTCAAACCATTTTGATATACTACGTATGTATGCGAGAATGTGTATCAACGTTCATGACGAGAGAAAAATAATTGTTTTGTATTTTCAGGTGTTTGGGGCGTATCATTTACGAGTTTTCGCGCCGTCGATGATGTCAACCCAGACGTTATACTGTTTGATGGGTAAGTGCGAGCACGTATCCGTGCGTTTGGGATAACAATATAATAAATACATAAATGTGTTTTGTATACGACGTTAATACGTCGCCTCTAACACTACACCTATATAAAAAATAATAATAATAATAGTAGTATAACCGCCTAATCATAATGGTAAGACTAACCCGGTAAGGAACTTGTTCCCCGATTGTCACCTATGTTCGGGTCCGGTGGCGCGCGCCTTCGTTTATTTCGTTCATTTTTAAGTGTTATGTTGTGTTGCGGGAGACCGATGTGTGTGTATGTGTGTGTAAATGTAATACTCGTATGACATTTCTATTGTCTATGTGCTCCGTTATAACATTATTTTCTTTCTTTTTTTTTTTTGTCAATGACTCCGCCGATAATTGCGTCGGTCTACCACCGGCGCTACCTACCTACGGCTCGCGACAACAACAAAACTTGCGACTCGTCGTTGATCGATGACCCAGCGTTAATTATAATAATTGTATTGGACTTAGCATATCACCGCCGGTTCGGCTGATTTTTCTCGATTGGTGACAATCGACCGTGATTCTCGTCGATCTATACGCACCAGTGCCGTATGATGGCTCATGGTTGATACCTCAGCACAGTGATTTCTAACAAATCCCCCATACACACAAACATAACTTTAACATGGGAAAAAATAATAACCTCCTTCTTATTATGTTTCACGGAATACCTTACAACTTGAAAAAAAAGTATAACAAGGAATTTTATTTTCATTATTTTCAGTATTCCAATATTTGAATATTATTCTAATTTTCCTCTTTTGACCCTCAAATTTCTGCAACATTGAAAAATATTCAAGGGCCTCCGTCGTTTCCCGGTCGGACCGACATTGGTGAGTACATTTTAATAAAGTCATCATTGCGGTGATTCGACAATTCGCTACTTCGCCTGGTCTTACAGTTACTTGTAACAATACAATTCATCTAATATCTCGAAACGTGTTTTTGCAGCAGATGATGTAATATATTGTCGTACTCTGTCCTAGGCGTTCTGGTACATCCGACGACTAATATCGTCGTGAAAATAGATCAGCTCAACGGGTGATAAATATATATTGTATCTCGGCGTAACTATTAATTTGTGCGAGTGTTTTTTTTCGAATGGGAGGGGGTGAAGAGGACAAGTTTAATAAAAAACGAATTTTTCCCTGGGCGCCTACACACACACGCTTACACGTACGTACGCACTCTTGACCGTGACATTTTCGACGGAGGCCACCCGAACAACATTGACAACAAGAGATCTCTCGCGTTTTAAATACATTATTTTATTATTATTATATATATATATATATATAAAAATATTATATTATTAAAAATATCGTTGTCGTCGTCGTGTTGTGCTGTGTTTTTCGGCGCAGGCATTTCGGTTTTTTTTTCCCTTCCACGAACGTCGCACTCCACCGAAATTACGTAACTCCAATACGTCGTGTGCACCTACAGCGAAGCTACGTAACTACTAACTACTACGTGTCTCATCCGTCGTCACTGCCCGCGCCGTGTTCGAACGCGTTCTTCTTCCCAACCGTTTACAGTAATTACACTGTAATTCGGGCACGTTTCCGAAGGTCGACATGTGTGACACTCTCTGGCCAGCGGTGTTTTTACGGACGCAAGCCAACGCGTCGTGTACATGTTAAATGTTTGTTGCTGCTACTTATATACACTAATATGTATACGTATAATACGGACTACTTGTACCGCGATTGTTATTTAACATCTACAACACGATTCTGTCGGTGATCGCGAAGGGCCTTAACGAGGGAATCATCCACTCCTTCCACCCCCCCCCTTTGGTTGTCTTACTAGGAAAACAATCCTCAAACATGCACGCTACAAATATACAAATATTTTTATTTTCGAATCCATACTAATCATATGAAACGTGAATTGTGACAGTATACTCGTATAATGCGTAGAGCATAGCTTAGGGTAGCTGTTGTGACCCTACGAACAAGATGTGTATGGAAAAAATAGAATCATGAAAATCTATTTCATTTTGATTCAGTTTACCAAGTCTACTAGGTATAAGGTTACCTTGCTGCGAGAGGACGTTACAATTCAATGAAGTTTTGCCCTTATTCTTGCACTTACCAATGTTTTTCCTCAATCACACGTCACTGCAAAATACCATTTACTATGTGTGTACAATTACTAAAGTATTACTACTACTCATAGTATTACGACTACCCGTTGTCTTATTGTTCGCGAACGAGGTCGAATGGTTCGAAATGGTCCAATATTTCTTCGGCAACAATACTCGGTGCGTAGGTGGTGCCCCCCTCAATACACGCGGAAACTGTTTGATTTATGTGCCATTTTGCAGTACAGCTATTTATAAACCGTGTCGTTATTATCTGTTGGGAGTGTGTAACTTTCGAGTCTTTGCTCTTAAAGATTGAGCTCATAGTGCAGCTTACGTACACATATATAGACAGGTATATACCGCAGACTTGTCCCACGATTAATCACGATCAAACAATGCGTCATAACATTGTTTCGCTCGTTTTATAACAAATATTATTACACGCTCGTGTTTGTTCGTGATTACGTAAATCACAGTACCTACCTATGTTCGTTTAAAAACATTGCTTTAGTTTTTTTCGAAATTATTTATGACATGTTATAAAAACGTCGTGTGACAACAGCTGTCGAGATTACGCGAAGTTGAGATGACTAAGACTGCTTGAGTTTTGGCAACTTTTCCATCAATTGTTTTTCTTTTTTTTTTTTTTTTATAAATAATTTCTTATGTAAAAATATATTCAATTAATTGCTATATTAACACATTTCAGAAATCGATTGTTGGATGTGTGTGCTCTTTCCCTTGATATTTTATTGCCAAGTTGTTATTTATTTCATTTTTTTTTTTTTTGATCGGGTCAACTCAAAGGGCATCTCTCGAGTTTTGGTACAGAGTTCGACTCAGAAAATTTGTATTCAGTCCCCCATAATTATCAACTTATTTTTAATTGATTCGATAATATTTTACGCGTTAAAAATTTTTTCATAATACACTATTGCTATGTCATTATTATTATTATTATTTTAATTATCTATAAACGTAAACAACTAATACGGCGACCGCTTTTCAAAAGAATTATTACCTATTGAAAACGAAAATCGTTACGAGCAATTTAATTATCATTTATCGTTATGCGAAACGAACTGAATTTCGTATTAGGTACCTATGTAGTAAAGCTAAACGTAATGATGATTGCATTGTTATATTACAATGCTCAAAAAAACACTGAGTGCTGAATTATAATAAAATATATTCTCAACATCAAACATAAATCCGATGTTTCGTTTGAAAAAGTAACCTACATTAGTTATAACCTAAGTTAACTTAGAGCGTAAGTCGATATTGTACCGATAACTTATTTTCCACTAGTTTATTGTGATCAACTATCATATTTATAAAACGATACTGTGTGAAGTACAGATAAGCATTGAAATAAAAAGAAATCTTGTCATTATTTAATTTTTTATTGGATAGCTTTCTGTATAATGTATAAAACTATAAACAAACGAATATTTACTTCATTTTCGTATTGATATAGTTGAAGTATAATGTACACAATTTTTAATTACTATTTTAGAAAGCACTACTTCAAAAAACAAAAATTATTCTTTCAAATTTCTTAAATTGTATTAACTATTTCAATTTTCCACAAGACTTCACGTAGGTGTAAATGTTTTTACGTTCTACAGTTAATATACCGATATCATCTTGCTTATTAATTTTATTTAGCAATATTTAAAATGTATAAATTCGGTGATAACCGTGTAGATGTACATGTTATTGATGAGCGTGCATATTATTAGCTGAAATATATTTATAATCTTTACTTTAGTATTTACATGTAATATACTTAACCAGTTTTTATGTAAGGTGAAATTATTTTTGAGATTATAATTTTTGTTGTTAATATAAAATAGTAGACAAGTGCAATAAAGTTTTATGATTTTTAATAAGAACATAGTACTTTTATAAATTAGATTATGTATACGTGTCCAAACATCTACTATAATAAATCTGTTTTATTACTTTTAAGATAATCTAAACAATTTATAAAAAACTAATTTAAACACCTTTTTTCATATATACATACATGGCGTTGATGATTATTTTTTCTTGATTATTAAAGTATATTTTATGTTATCAATCAAGTATGTTTAATTAAGTAAAATTCTATTGTATTATAATTTATTAGAAACTATTCGCGCTTGAAATGGTCTACTTTAATGTTTAAGTACTGTAACACTTTGTTTTTACATAACTATTAATCGTAAATTCGTTTTATAAAACTTTCACGGGACTTTGTCCATTATTTTTATTTGAAAAACATATCTTAACTCGTTAATCAATTACGACGTTACCAAAATATTGCTATACTAGTATTAAATAACAATCATCCTGCTGAATCGAAAATTAAAAGCGCAACATAAACCATAGAGTTATTGTCTCGCGTAAATCGAACGTAATTGACACAAACTGTATAACTGTGTTTATTTCCAATATATAAGTAGGTTGTTTATCATTATTGATATTAATCACTGTTGTCAGCTTGAGCTCGTAGGTACACATCTTACCGATTCGATAGGTCGGTGCACGAAGATGTTTTTTGAATTGTTCAAAACGTTCTGTATGCACTCGATGGTAATAAATCTGCACCGACGTTTTCATAGAACATACTTTTTAGATAAGAGTCCTCAGGAATGATTATTTTTTTTTTTCGACCGACCTTCGCTCGGAATCGATTTTCGAACGTCATAATAACACGATGATTCATCGGCGCTTTCCAATTCAAACAAATAATACGACCGAAGTTCTCGGCAGAAACCAGTAACAAGCAACAGCAGCAGCAGCCCACTACCCGAATCCCGTCGGACAGCTTTTGTTCGTTTTATTCGAAATTGAATCGTTTAATCGTACGGATCGGGTTCGAGAGGTCGTTGTCTCGGTTCGTCGTGGGAGGTACGCGTAGCCGCGTAGCACCCGCAAGGTGTAATATCGCGGACGAGTTCGGACGATGACCGTTTTCGTCCGTTCGTTCGCGAGCTTCCTAATCTAAAATTATTTTAATCCCTCCCCCGGGGGGGAAGGGGGCACGCGCGTGGAGCGTAGCACCAGGTTTTCTCGATGTCCTCCGCTGTTCTCGCGGTCGGATGTTTTTCGCGGGGTTCTTTACTGCACGCGCATGCTTCCGGCTACGTTCGAGTACGTCGACGGTGCAGCGGAATTAAGCGATCGTCGTCGGTGTTCGAGTGCGCGCCGCACACGCAAATAAACGTTGCGCGCGCTCGCGCGTGTGGCCTCTAGTTTTTTTTTTTTTTTGAAAGGACGGCGGCGACGGCGACTGATGAGAACCAGTTGTGTTGTTGTACTAAGGTGCCCGGGTGTCTGGTGCGCCGTCACCTGGGCGCACCCATTGACCGGCTCTCGGCGCGCGCGCGCCACGGTGTAAGATGGTAAGTGTGTGTGTGTGTGTGTGTGTGTGTGTGTGTAATTGCACGTGTGTACGAGAGAGAGAAAACCGTCTGAATACGCGATAATACGTTCTCGATTCGAAATCGCACGTATTACTCGTAATAATAAACGTGTGCGTATTTTTATTATTATTCTCTTCCGTCGTCCGCGCGAGTTTCTTCGCGTACCGTTTCTCAACGTAAAACATAACACGCGTTACCCGAAACATATCTGTAATGTATGTTGTAGTCCGTATCGAAATCGGTGACGTAGAACGAAGAATTTCCTGTGCGGTCAATCCGTTTTATTTTTCAGCCGTTACTTCACGAGGTTTAGCCCGCGAAGCGGGAATTCGCAAGTCGGAACTCCGAATGCGATCACTCGTCTCCGTTGCGCGTCCATAACGGGAGGGGTGAAAAAAAAACCATACGCACATCAGCCCAACGGAACGTACGCGAATAACGTCAAAGATATATTTGTTGACGCAAAGAAGATTATTGGCGCTATTGGTAAACCGTTGACGGAACAAACTCTGTACTTATTATGTGTTTACGAACACGCAGAATATTAGCTTTTATTATTACTGTTTTTATCGTAGCTCCGACAGCAGAACATTTAGTTTAAAAAGCATATTATTTTATTTTTTTTTTTTTTTTCGAGCGTTATGTTTTAGATAATTTTTTTATACAATTATTATAAATGTTTTCAATAAATATTTGTACACCGCGCAGTATCTACCTCGCGTGTGAATTGTTTCTCGTTGCATAATTTAGCGCTTCTCGATAATGTACGCGTGTATAAAAGTTTGAAATTTTTTATTTTTCATTGAAAATGGGTACTTTGTTCTTGTTTTGTCTATGCTACTATTGTTTTAAGTTTAGCCATCTAGTTGTTACACGCAACCCGTGGTACGTTTTCACTTTTTCAACATTGCATAAATTGTGTAAGACTATGGGAAAATATAGTGTTTTTATATGTTTAAAGTATAATTTATTTTACTTACATTATATCTGTGATAGTATATGGTATAAAACTTACAATTAAAAATAAGAAAATCGGCAATAAAACTTTTATTTTTTACAAATATTATGTAAAATATAAATAAATTATTTTTTTTATAGGAATCTTATGCTTTAAACAGCGAATGAATATTTAAAAACATTAATGTGTGAAAATCGTGACATCGGTTTGCATAATCCAACATTTCAATTGAAAATCTGTCATTAAACGTGAAATAAACTATAATCAACGCACATTTATAACAGGTGGTCGTGATATTTATAATTTATGTTAAAGAACAATGCACATAAACATTATTGCGAACAGTAATCAAAAAATATTTTGGCAACCAAAACACAAACGTAACATATGGTGAACACAGAGGATGCGTACAATTTTAGTAAACGCTACATTTTATTTCTAGTGTTCACGTATCTGTAAAATGTTACTAAAGAATTCAATCTTATAAATATAATAAAACTATAGCATATGCGAATAAAATAATTATTTAAATGAAATCATACAAACATATAGTACCTATTTATTATATAATGATACGGTGATAAAAAGACAGCATAAATTTAAAAAGTATCATTCATAATTCATTAACGGTCAATGTTATGATGATATGAAAATAATAATATATTGTAAGAAATATTTACAAATAATATCCCATGAAAATTTTAATGAGTTGACGAATTTATACGATGTAAGTATGTATATCTATGCAAACAATAACATTCGAAACGCGTCACGATGAAAAAAAAAATAAAACGTAAATTCACTTATTAATGAATGTCATAATAACATACTCAACGTTTATACGAATAAAAGTGATATAAAGCATGTATATAAGTATCATATGGTAAGACTCTCAATAAAAAACGTCGATCTAGTATTGATCTAGTATCGCATACATTATACAATTTAATAGTAGAATGGTTACACATAAGTAGGCACTTATTATTATTATTATTGTAACATCATGTTAGAATCCGAAAACATTATTGAATCTTATACGTTTTAGATACGCTAGCCAAAGTTGCCAAACACAATTTCTCATTTGTATGTGCCCATTTGATTTTTTAAGTTTTCCAAATCGTTCTGTTTGAGAACCACTGCGGTGATGTTGTTACTAATTTTAAACAGTTCTCTTTTTTAAAATGACTGTACAAACCTTCAACTCAATTTATGTCCGTAGTCTCTTCCCGTTTGTTTTCTTAATACAAAAAAAAAAAATTAAAAAAATACTCGAATATGTTAGAGTTTTGATAACGATGTTTTCACGAATACAACAATATTCTCAAATATTTTGGTAGCAAAAGTTTAGAATCCTATAATCTTATTGACTTGTTATTGTTGTTATATTTTCTTTTGCATTATATAGTTAACCAACGCGTTGTCGTCGTATGTTGCGCAACAATTTAGTACATATTATAAACCTCATTACGGCATGACAGATGATTATAATAATGAAAAAGAAAAGAAATAAATAAATCATAAAATTATGTAAGATATATTAGGAAAAAAAAGGTACACTGTTACATATTAAAGTCGCATGTAAAGTATAGGTTCTCTATAAATTATCAAGTATCGTCGGTAAATTTTTTTATTCCGCTAATATTTTTCGAAAACGAAAAAAATATTATTTTCCTTATAGTTGTCAATGTAAATTTGTTACAAAGTATGGTTTGCATACTAATTGAAGTAGTTTCGTATGCGTGTGTGTTTGTATGTATGTGTACATTTATATGTATGTGTGTTTGTGTTTAAACCGGCCGCCAGTAGAGGCAGGGCCACCACACCCGGCAATTGATCAACGGGCCAAATGTATAAAACACTACTTGAGATTTCTATTTATAGTTTGCGATTCCTTGTACAGTAATATTCCACAAGTAATAATAATAAAATTAAACATTTTTTTAAGGAAAAAATAAAATTTACTGTTCATATTTTTATACCGTTTTCGCTCAACAACGATCTTGTCATTTTCTTCGAATCCCACGTCCTTCCCCTTCCTTTTGTCATTAGTGTATTTTGTTGCGCCTATTATAATTTTGTGTGTGTGTGTGTATTGTGCACTTATACTGTTGTAGTTGCTTTGACCGTGAAATATGGCACCACGCAAGGTAAAACTATGCATAAAGATAACCTTATTTAAGAAAAAGAAAAAACGTATTATTATAATTATATTGATATAATGCAAGTAAATTTCGTGTAACGTAAAACGGCTAAGCGAACCATGTGTTTTTTTAAACGAACGATTATCATTTATTCTCTCGCTTTTTTGGTTTTTATTTATTTTTTCACGAAGAAATTGTACCAATTATTAACAATTTGTAAATGTATTAAATATTATCAACTAGAATTTTCGCTGAATATTTTTTATTTATAAACAAAAACAGATAATCTAAAATCTATAATCTATGTCAGTTTAAGCAAATTTAATGCAAAATCATTGATTAATTATAGATTATTAAAAGTATGTGTTTAATATTATATCAAAGAAATTTGACATTTTTATGTCACAATTTATGTTTATGTGTCTGCTCATAAATTTTAAGTTTTTAATTAATAAAATGGTGTGGTTATTCAATGTAAATGTAATGCAATGTATGATAAATAAACCTTAAGAGATAATAAAACGTAGAGAATATTTTTCTGTACTTATTCTATTTAAAAAAATAAATCTTAAATTAGAACTAGATTCAATAGCTTCTAAAGCACCATATATCATTAATAAAAACCAATTAGTATAATAGTATTCAGGCATATATTTTGTTGTATAATAAATAAATAAACTATTCTTGGTTATAAATTACAATTTATATACCTTTATTCGTTTTGTATTAATTATGACCCCAAATTATATTTATTTTAATTTTTTTAATTTAAAAATGTACAATGATTTTCATTTGTTTATGGTGGATCTTCTAACATTTTTATTTTTATTAAAATTAATAAAATATGCATTATATGAATATATGATTATTATGTTTAATACTTACTAATTAAATGCAGTTACTGTAGTTAGTATTTTATCAATTTAACGTTTTATTAAGTCCAATACATATTATATAAGTCTTAAATTCTTAAATATGATTGAAATATTTTAAAAGATCTTACAGTAACTCTGAATTCTATCGACGGCCACCAATTGCTTGCGAAATATGTTTTGCCGTTTTCTACAATTATTTTAAATATATACCTATACACTTTTGTTATAATATTAAATTTTTCGTCACATTATTAATCAACAATGCCAAGACGAATCTTAGGGATATCAAAAACCGGGGAAACTTAATTTCCCATAGTATTTTTCTTCTTTGATCCGTAAGGCCTGTAACTAACCTGTATATAATAATATTATATGGGAATTGGACTTGTATTTTAATACTATAATATTATTGTGCTCGTTGTTTATAATATAAAACAACTCTTTTACGGTTCTTTTGTTTTGGTTAATTTTTTTTTTTTGCTTTTTTATAATTGTACTCATTCTTATGTTTTTATATATATATATTATCACGTGTACAGATCTGCATTGATAAAGCTTCCCGTCTAGTGCATTTTTGATTAAAATTAAATGTTTTATTAGGTTATATCAGAATCTTCATTTTTATTTTCGTTCCTTAACCAAATAATGTATTCAATATTTATACGGGTTCGGGTTGCAATAACTATCAATATCATATAGTCATTTATATTATACTAGTATATATACATTGTTTGTTGTTTAGATTGATTGTTTTCATGCTAGCCGCTTAGTCGTGGGTCTTTGAACAGAGTGCTCTGAAGTATCTTTTTCTCTCTCGTTGTATCATTCTTTTTTTCTGTTTTTTCAATGCAAACAACACTAATTAATAACTCTTGTCGGACATATTAAAATAATCGATTTTAAGGTGACCCAAGTCAATTTTTTGGGTAAACATAGAAATGCTAACACACCATGTATGTAGAAGATAAATTACCCAAAAAGGGTTTTTATCGTTGAGCTGTGTTAACAAAATGTCTTAATAATTTAGCCAGCAAAAAAACAAACTATACATTTTATCGGGTTTTATCGAGAAAAAAAAGAAATTAAAACGCTGTCAATATTTTGACGTCTTGGGTTCGACCACAAGATACACTTATTGTTAGTTTTATGGCATTAGACATTTATAAATATTTCATACATCGTTAATATTGATGTACAAAATACTTTAACTATTAAAATATTAACATTTATAAACGATTGAACGCTTCAATTCAATATATATTATTAGATGAGGAAAAAACGCTTTAACTATGTAAGTGTGTCGTTTGTCTTGCAAAATTCATTATCTTTTTAAAAATATGTGAAAAATGTATAATTGTCAACTTTAGATTAACCTTCGTTTTGGTGCCTCGTTAATTTTAAAATGTCTTCGTCATATGTTGTTCAATAAAAATAACTTACAAAAGAAACCAATAGCTGTTAACTTAGAATATAACTAAAAATGAATATTGTAAATAGTCAGGCTTGGGCCCGTAGATATTTTTTAGCTTTGTCATCTATTAAAACATTTTATACTGTATAGATACATTTTTTTTTGAATGATACGATTAAATGGTTAGGGGAAAGATATAAGATAATTTTTTTTTTTTTTGTTGCAAATTAACCATAATGTTAAATATTCATAAAATATAAACAAAATGTACTTAACATAATTAATTTATGTAATTTAAATGACCAACCATTTTTAATTTTTTATTCTCTAATTGATTTTACGATTAAAAGTAATTAAAGATCATGACGATACTCGAATATGTGGACAATTATTATTCAAAATTAAGCTATTATGACTGAATTTACGACGCCTAGGTAAGTGGTTGAAGACCGAGATAGACCAAAGATAAATTTATTTTACGGACTATTAATGACCATTGATAAAACAAAAAAGATTATCAATTTATGAAAAGTAAATAAAGTTAATGTTTGTATACTTATAAACTATTTAAATATAATTAAAAATAATGATAGTACCTATATAGTGTACACCCATATTATTGTATTGCATATAAATTATTAGAGTTTGTCAGAGTAAACTATCAATACACAACGTGGTTGTATAATATTAGGGTTGTAAGTATGTATAACATATACTTAGATTCCGAGTTTATATTGAGAGTATATTATATAAGGTATAAAATTATTTTATAATTACATTCAAGTTCATATCATTTGTGTAAACACTGTTCATATAATAAAAATGGATGAGAATTAAAATAACTATTAATTTTTAATAATTATCAATATTATAATCCTGCGCATTATATTATAATTTTACAGAGCGTATAGGTACTCCATCATCTGTTATCTGTCAATATGTGTGTGTATGTATTTGTTTGTTTTTGTGAAAACGAACATCGATAGATACCTGAATAACATAAAAGGATACTTTGTTTTTTAATACATATAAAAGATCCTTATAATATATTTACATTATGAAGCGTTAAACTTGTGTTAGAATAATTAGAAAAGATAATATCATGTTCCGTGGGCTTAATATAATATAGCGTTGGTTTAATGCAAATTATGTGTACAAAAACAGTTATAACTCAAAAGTACTGGTATAGGAATTCTTACCGTAGATATAAATACGTCATATAACTGCGTTTAACTGCCGATAAAACAAATTTTTAAACTAATAATTTCACAACAAGAAATTAATTTATAATTGTTCTCGATATTTTGCCATACTAATTATAATAGTTTCATTTAACTGTTTTATTTTCGTAAATCACGATTCCCATTGGTTACTCAATTGGTCATTCTAGTTATCACAAAATATATGCCATGCCTTTTTTCAAATAGGATAATGTACTTGAACAGATGTTCTTGGAATGCGCTGTCAATTGTCATTTAAAATTCAGCTGTCACAATTATGTAGCATCGTACTAAAAATATACGGTTTAAAGTGAAACTATTTAAATTTAACGAATTATTGATACAACAACATGTTAGCTATTTAGTAATCAGTATGTTAACTTGACGAAAACTACTCTTCATGATGATTTTGAAACAACGTACATCTTTATTAACATTAAATTAATTTATTATAAACCGACTATATAAAATCAAAACACGTGTACGGCTATTTACGTCGAAAATTGTGATTTTCATGAATGTTGTCCTGATGTCTGAAGAGGCTTAGTTTTACCATAAATTTACTGCCATGTGTTACATTTTATTTTATTTACTTTATTCGATTTGATATGATCGTCGTATTCAATTTTATCCGTTTTTAATATATGCCTATGTATTATTCAATTCCATTTGTATAAAACTGTTTTATATCTTTTATTTTTGTTTCCATATCATCATATAGTTTCACAAGTTATTTATCAACTTAATCATCATAATAAATTATCCACATTATAACAAAATAAAAAGTGAAAAAACTTGTCCGCTGAGATTCACGAGTTGGGTGAGTCCTTATGACTAAGTATAACTGTCTTTGGTGACCACATTCCTAAGATAAGATATAGATGGTTAACGTATTTGATTGAAAAGTAATTTGAACTTGATGTTGGTCACTAGAGTAGATAAACGTAAAAACGTTTTTTTTAATCTAGTTTCTGTAGATTAAAAATTCATCTTTGTATTGTAATTCTTATTTAAATGTATGATTTAAAACGAATTATTAAATAAAACTTACAGTTCAAATTCATTATCAAATATAACTATATTACAGAAAAATATTTATTCGTGTTGATCTCAAAAAATAAAAAAAAACCTTATTAAATCAATATATTCTGATTGGTGAAGCAACTATGAGAGAGATTGGCAAGATTTTTAATATTTATGCTCTCAAATGTACAAAATATAATATATTTTATTTAAATTTTAAATATACAAAATTCTACTACTACATGTATGAGGTTTATATGTCTTGAATTTGAACTGTAGATAACTTAATTTATAAGAAAGATTAATATCTTTATTAAAGATATTAATCATAAATAAATAATTAATATTTTATATCATATTAATATCTATTAAATAAAGGTACAAGAAATAAAGAAAAATACAACATTTTTAGAACTTTTTTTGTAGTCATACATACAATATGAAATATAAATGTATAATATGCTAAAATTTCTATAGTATATGACTGTAAATTAATATATATATTAAATATATATGTAAAATAAATTATTAAAAAGCCTTTGTGCAAGACTAATAAAATGAATATCTGAATACCATCCGAAAAACTAATGGATCAAGTTCAAGTACCTTGGGGTTAGGTTAAATAGTATTGTAGTATTAAGAACGGAGTCGGTGAATCACATTTCGCAGAAGATTAAAAGTTAATCTTCTATCATGGAAGCAAATCTTTGTTTGGTATTGTAAATCCAACTGTTTTTGTAACATACTTTAAAAACATTTTTTTTTAAACATAATAATGTTCTTCATAAACTATTAGGTGGTTTGTTGTGAGTTCATTCACCCGAACATTTTGTCGATAGTTGATAGGTTTTAAAAATTATTAAAAAAAAAAAAAAAAAAAAAATGAAAAGTGTAAATAATTTCACCAAATTATTTTTAATTGGCTGTAATAGATATGTTCCGTATTATATAGTAATCAGATATAATAATATAATATTATAATTTGTTAGTAACGACCGTATTATAGTTTTACAAGAATCAAATCGTACTAGAACATAACGTTTTTAAATCCCGTTTTTTTAACGCACGTTATTTTATGTGTAGGTATATATTTTTGTTTATTATTTAAAAAACGTTTTAAACAAAAATTATTTATATTCTACTGTTAAACCTCAGTTATTATTTAATTTGTATTATTGTTTAAGTATTGAAAACTGCTTAAATGGTTCTACCGTCGAATGTTCTATTTGTGTAATTTACATATCTTTTCCTAGTGATTAATATTAAGTGATTAGTATTAATATAATATTTATTCTGCTTACAAATTGTATTTTTTTTTTATCTTTTACTTTTAAATACTTTCTTTCGCATACTTGAGAGAGTAGTATAATATGGAGTTGAAGACAACACCGTTTGATTTGTGAAATCTATTGTTATCTGTAATTTCACAATATTTCGAAAAAACGTCTACTACTTGCGCCACATAATATGTAATATTTTTTAATGAGTACATTTCGAGCACGATTAAATCAAAAGCAAATGTTACGCATTATGTATGTATACATAATATATTATGTATAAGTATAAATATTAGTATATGATTTTTCAGTATATTACTGTTTTATATTGTTTCGCATAAGAACAACGAACGTACAAACCACTATTATTTTTTATTCGATCAACGTATGTACATACATACATGTGAGTCGTTTGTATTTTATCGTTTAGGTCGTTAAGTACTACTAAAGTAATTCCGACCAATCAATACAATATGATCGAATACCAATAATATATATATATATATATATTATATATATGTGTGTGCGCGCGGTTTTTATAAGACTGAGTGTTTTATTAAACTATCTCAAACGAACAACAGAGGAGGCATACAATTTATGAACAGTGCAGCACCAAAAATGCGGACAAAACTACGAAGTATAAGTGATGAACGTACAGATCGAATTACAGTAGTTTCTAAAATGAACGGGGCAAGTGGGGGGGGATTAAAACTCGCTAATACCATAAATATCATCCTGAGACTCGAATGAACCTCGCGCCCAGTTACACGAGCCGTACTCTTAAGCGGTGCGATTCACATCATCTGTAGATCATATTGTTCCGTGTGGAATTTACGTCATGCGAATTGCTCGTAGACGTTAACAAGTGCGAGAGCCAGGGACGGCGCGAGGAGGTGGGCAATAGGGGCAGTTACCCAGAGCCCCGCGCCTTAAATTATAATTTAAGGCCTCGCGCTTCTGATTTAACTGAATTTAAAATATTTTATTAATATAAATTATAAGACCCAACATTAATTATGCCTAGGGCCTCGCGAACTCTAGCACCATTACTGGCTGGGGCGCAAGTGTACTCTTGCGTACTTACCTATAATCTGTTGATAACCGGGAAGAGAGTAGTAGTATATGCCATACGTTTAAGTAGTCGTCGGGTGCAGTAGCAGTGTGCGTATTGTTGCGGTAGTGTTGATGAGAGATGGGTCGCGCGACCTTTATGTTAACTGGTTATATTGAATCATTCCGTGTGCGCATTGTATTGCGGGCAACAGCTACACGACAATAATGATAATAATAATAATAATAATAGTACACACCGCCCAGACGCACTCGCGCGCTTGTACACGTGTGTATAGTACGTATATTGTATAGTACATGTACATAACGTGTGTGTGTGTGTGTGTATGATGTACACGAGTTTTCCTATGCACGTAAAGTACACGCGCACGCATTACAACTGTATTTGTGGTGCGTTTGGCTGTCTAACCGTCTCGGAATAAACAAAATTAAAAAATATTATTTTAAGGAGCCACGAAAACGTATGGTATTGTAAACATACCTAAACGTTATTATCGTCGTCGCGGTCGAACACTGCAACATTGTTTTGTTCATTACAATATTGTTTCATTATTCGCTCGTTATCGACGAAATTCTTGATCCGTTTTATTTATGGACGGCCGTACAACTCGGTTGCATAATAACGATACGAACACGTGGTTAATTGAGTGCGCAACGGCCGACGGATAGGAATTAACTGCCCGTCGCCCACCCTCCTACCGGTGTTCCCGCATGCTGATATTGTACGTTTCTTTGACGCTATTATTAATGTTACCATATGCTGCGTGCGTTTTCGAATAACGAAAATAACGCGTCGACGATTATCACGAATCACTGTGACGCCGCGCATCTCTGTCCCTTTCCATTCCTCTCGTACACGGCTATCGTGTACAGATGGTCCAAGTCGTTTTGTCTTTAGCTTTTCGGTGGATTACGTGAAATAACCGTCGAGCTGAACACACCGAACACGAAACGTGCTGTTTCGATACTCACACACGTGCGCGTATTACGATACTGTATAGATTAGCGTTCCGGAATTTGATGCGTTTTCGTGTCGAACCGAAAACAGAAGAAGCCAGAGGCATTAATCGGATTTTTATCACGACGTTAAGACATGCGCGCGCCTTTACGGTGTACAGGCGCATTCTGCGCATTGTTGAGCAATTATCTTGCGCGTCACCGTTCGATATGATTTATCGTGAAAGAAAATTAAATAAATAAATAAATAAAAAAACATCGAAAAACTTTCTAAAACCACGATATCTGTTCCGTTCGTTTGTGTAGTTCCGTTTTTTCGCTTTTCGTTTATAACCACGTTCACGGGATTACAGTTTTCGTTTGAACGCGATTCAATTCCATTGCCTTGTACAATTTAAACGCAAGTATGGAAACCGCACCAGAAATACAAAATTATTATTTTTATTATACGCGTCGTTTATATTTGTATAGAATTGTGTTTACGTTGTGGTTACGAACCGGTAAGGAACATTCAACGACTATGTGGTAGGTACCAATTACGATTACGTATACGGCTACCGTCTACCACGTCTATTATTACCAACTTTTTGTTATTTTTACCGACTTAATTAACATTAGTAATTATATTACTTCGTAAGACGTTGAAACATGTGTCTCGAGTATGTTTTGATTCGAAGAAAAAACAACTGCATCCAAGCCAATTCTTATACTATTAAGTCCCGTTTATAATTTTGTGATAAAATCTTTCTTGAATAATTCATATTGTGTACCGAAATATATGTATATTTTTTTACATTGAAAACGTTTAAAAACAAAAATATTAATGTATAAAATGATTTTATTCATATAGATAAGTAGGTACGTTTCTGAGTATTAAATTACTATACACATAAAATATAGATTATAACCACTATTATTTTTTATAAATTCATAATTAGAGATTTTAAGCTCGATTATTTGTACGTAAATAAATTAGAACTGTATTAATTATACATTATTTCTCATCAAAATTTCCTTCGTTTAATATATTAATTTTATTTTTAACACTCCAAACATTAGTATAAATCGATTTATTTATGTATCAATATTTCTGATGTATACCTCAAGCCCTTTTACCTTCTGACAACTTTTTTTTTAAATTTTAAAAAATTAAAACGAATAAACACTGTATATTCATACGGCAACAGCAAATTATAATATTGAAATTCACGAAAAATTGTTTTTTAATACAACGATTCATTGTTAATTCCTTGAGTGAAAACACCTGCCCCAGTGGCCCACCCTAATATACCAGTATCTCGTTTCGAGTATATATTATATAAGTGTAGTAGGAATAAACTTGTTAAACCCTTGTTTACCTTGAACTTCAACAATTTAAACTATTCGAGGGAAAAGGTTTTAATAATTAAAAATTCTATAGGTAAAATGTTTTCGATGAAATGCATTGAATATATTTTCTTTATCATTATGAATTATTTGCCACTTAATATGTACTCATACTATGACCATAATACTTCAAACAAGTTACAGCAGTTTCTAATGTATTTTGTTTGTGTTTCACTATTAAACACTATCAATTAAATGTTTTAGCTATTCAATTTCGATTTCAATTATCTTTTCTTGTTATAAATACATTTGACAAGTGTAATTACTGGAATTGACATGAGATATAAGATATGTCTAAGATATATTTAAAATATAAGCTAAGTCTTAAGTAATATTTAATAAATAAAATAAATTATATGTTTGGATTTTTCATCATGTAATGTACTTTTAATTGCATAGAAAATAAAATTTGATTATTCGGAGCAGTTGTAAAATTTAAAACAAATACGTTTCAATTGTATACCATATATATATATATATAAGTGGTATATTTTGTTAAGTTGATTCAAATATACTCGCATCGTGATAATTTAAATATATTAATTGGTGCCATTTCTACATATTTATTAGTTTATTTAACTAATCAATGATTAAATCATAGGCTTAGAATACGTATATTTATGTATGCATCATAAATATTTTGATTAATCAAATAGTTTAACTATAAAACCCAATAAATAATTAATTAATATTAAATTGGTTGGTAAATCGTGTACAACATTATTACTTTATGGCTACTTCAAACATTATTACAATAGTTTTATTTTTCAAAAATAATATTGTTTGAATCATATTCTTTACAACTTAATTAACTAACAAATCATAATGTTCACATTAAAATGAAAAAAACTTCAATATATTGGTATCTCAAAAACAAATGTTTAGTATATTATTGTATAAGTATTTAATAACTTAACATAATTATTTTACGTCTAATTTTATCTACCTATCTACCATTTGATATCACAGTAGCAATATCATTATTTTTTGATCGACCTTTTGAAAATCGACGAGACGACGGACCAATTAATAAATTACGTCTATAAATTAGATTAATTTGAGCTTACAAATACTATAATCAATTTTATACAAACTATGTATGTATATTTATAAATACATATATATCTACACCCTAGATTGTTAAATATTTAAATGTAATTTTCTTTATACACGTTGAATTTTCTTACCTTATTTTTAGAATTTTTTATTGTTTTACATTTAAGAAATGTTTGATTAACATTTATATTACTTGTATTTTAAAAAGTTCATACTTAATTAAAATATACACTTCTAGGAGAAAATCCAAAGATTTTTATTCTTTAATGAAGGATGTAATTACAAATATTTGGGATTGTGCCGAACTTAAATAATGTATAGTATTTTTTGCAATAGAAAATTATTATTGGAAAGTTTTGACGGAAATAAATTCGTAGAATATTTTGAGAATATCGTTCTTTAATAATTTTGTTTTTTTTTTTTTTTTTTTTTTTAGTTTCATTGTATTGTGTCATATTTAGTTTAATTCCTAAAAATGCACAATAAAGAATACAATTAATGATTAGGTGTATTTTCATAAATCAACCATGCCATGAACATATTTATTTTCGCAATGAAAGATGAATAACTTAAAATTAATCGTATGTATACAGGCTATTTCTAAATATAGTTACGTAATCATAAACATTTTAAATAATTATTATTATTTTAATATATTTCTTATTATTTTTATTTTTGTAAAATATTATGAAGGAGTGGTTATATATTCATGTATGTTTTTATTTATGAACGATATATTCGTGTTCACGGGGATGACCACTATTTGCAAAGTGTCCTTGGCAGTAACCTCGTGGTTTGAGGGTTAAATGTGATTTCGAGAAGTTCTACATTCTTGTTTTATTTATTTATTATTATTAGGTATTTGCTGATAAGTTTCTACTACGCCTTTTAACATCGACCAGATAACAACACAATATGCTGTGCGTATACTTATAATAAGCAATTAGATTTACTACCTACACTTACTTATTTTGTAAATATTGTGTACTATCGCGTTTATAATGAAAACAAATCGCGTGGGCATTATATTTTTACTATCTCTCCTGTCATTATCGACCGGAGTATTATAACATGCATCCTTTTAATATCTCATCCTTTTTCACATAGGTATACGCCGTGCTCAACATTATAAAATTATCGAACTGACGGGTTCAATTAACCATTTTGTTGCTCTGATTGAATGGAGAAAATCCATTTAGAGTTTGCGAAAAAAAAAAAGAAACAAAACCGTAAAAACCAGTTCATTGGTTTTATATTTTATTCCATAAGATATTTTTCTTGTATGCACCACCGCTGTGATCCTAACCAAACTGAAAACCTGTTATTACTGTACACTATTTTTTTCCCTTGTAATTGGTCAGGCGGTCGGTTTATTTAAATCGAACCGGTCGGTCGCCGCTTTTTTCGTATGTTTACACAAAACTATCGTGACCATTATGCCCTTAAATTACGTGCGCTGGATTTAATTGTGGCTCGTGTACAAATTAAAATTAAAATAATAATAATAAGAAAAACACCAAAACATAATAAATAAATCAAATAGGACCACAGCTTGTGGTACCACTACGTATAATATAGTATGCACACGCGTATACGAACGGTGACCACCGCAGAGTTCTAACGACTAAATTAGGTATAATATGTGAGACGAACTGCATAGAAGACGTATTCGTCCGTTTTTCGTGCCCTCCGTTCGTCACCTTTGACTCCTCCCCTCCTCAGTAGTCGCGTTGACAAATCGACGTGCCACGTCGCATACAAGTGACGAAATGTAAATATTCAACCCCTCTATTGCTGGTGCTGTTTTTACTGCTGCTGCTGTTGTCCAGAGATCGCGAAAACTGATATAATTTATATATGTATATATTAAAACAAAATGCGAATACACGAACGATTACAGTGTGACGTGCGCAATACGTCCCGCGGACACAATCCAGCTGATACAATCCCGAATGAAATATGTTCAAAAAAAATAAATAAATATCTATATTTATGCATAGTTATTACAACATGTTTACGGATATAAGCGTAGGTCGTTGAACATTAATGCAGTCATTACTTTTAACGGTTCCGACTGGATATATTCTATTGTTGTAAATGTTGATTTTAGTATGCGTGTACTAAGTACATTACATACGCGTGTTCCATGTGACTAGATTACTGCAGCATATATTATTGTCCGGCGCACAATACAGTTTAATGAATACACGGAAAACGATTTATTTTATTAAAAAAAATATATTCACCTCGTAATAATATCGTCCTTAAGGCGTGCAGCAGTTGATTGATTTATATTCTATTCGGCTATATACATTTTATACTTAAACGGAATATTTTATGAAATCAGTATACTTCAGTCGTGTACGTCTATCCGTAAACTCTCGAGAATCTTTGTAAATATTATTATGTTGAGGTTTCATTTTTATCCCCCGACGTATAAAATGTTTAATATAATAATATGGTCGTCATACATATACTATGTTCGTGTTTTTTCCAGTGCGTTTTAAAAACGGTTATTCGTTTCTTATGATATAATTTAACTTTTTTCGAGATTTTTTATCCAATTGAATTCACGGCAATTGAAATTCGTGTTATATAAATATAAATTAATTAATGTTAATTTATTTTTTTTTTTGCTATTTTTTTCGTTTGATTGTTAATGATTCAAAACCATCAATAGTTAATAGAATTGAGAATCGAGGCAAATCGTTGCCGTAAATAACAAGTATACGCTTTATAATTTTTTGTGCCCGATTATCATCGCATACTTTTATTCAAATCTAAAATTACGTTTACTTAAGGAGTTCAGTTTATCTTTCAAATGGCTACGCGTTTACCTAAGTATATATATATTATTATATATTTACACCTGTTATACACATATTTGTTCAAGAAGAATATTAGGGGGCATCTGATGCACGTTATCGTATTCAAAATGCATTTTATCTGTTTAGTATGTACCGCTGTTGTAGTTAGAACGTCAGAAAATGTAGTTGGATTCAATCTCCGGATCGTATTGCCCACTTCGCGATCAGCAGGAAACGTGACCGAAAATAAAACACGCGCATAACAGCGTTAGACCATTATATTCCAATGCGGTTCGGAAACAAAGCTTCATGGCATATTTCACGCGCGATCATATAAGAAATAATAAATAAATTCGGGACATCTGCGCATGCAACAGTAACGTAGTCGGATAACTATAATATCATGTTATAAGCAGGTACAGTAAATCAAACTAAATAAACAGGGGTGGAAATTGAGCCTCACAACTTACAATAATCCTCTTATATTTCGTTCGCAGCGACTTGGATTCCTTCAACCCAACACACATTTGCTTACGACGCTCGCACGTATCCGTGATACGTGTCCCGTTTTCGCTGTGTTAATAAGAACTACAGTTTGTTATAGGCGGCATAACGACTGTATACGTTTAATCTGGACCAGCATATAAAAACGTAATACACAACGATATTAGAGTACGCCGTTTCACCTTCATTTTCCTACGATTTCCTTTCATTTTTTTTTTTTTTTTTTTTTGTCACCTTAATCAACATCATGGTGCACGGGTTGCACTTTGAACAGTGATATCACGAATGTGTGGTTATATGTTTGCAGCGCAGAAAACGGGCTGATTACAAATCCTCGCTCCCCCTAACACTACCGCATCTTAGTTTCTCGGTTGATCCCGAAAGTGCACTTCTCCGAGGAACCGCATTTTTACACGTATATACCGTTTATACCATACGTATGACCGTTGTTTTATTATTAACATTATTTTATATTAACAGGAATTTTATTTATAACTACGATATTATAATAATATTGACACCACCAGTCAAACGAATACAAACGTACTTACTTTATGTGTTGCAACAATTACTTCACCGGGAGGGAAAAACAAATTGACTCGGGGAACGGGCGGAGTAAAGAAATAAATAGAAAAATTGATAAAAAATCGATTTAGATATTTCATATGATTTTATCATTATATTACGGCAAAGTGTCCTTGTTAATATCACGCAAAAGGAGGGGCTAACCGTCGTCCACATACACACGGGTATAAGTGTAAGTTGTAGGTTGTATAATGATAATAATGTACATAAAACGCAGCGAGTGTGAGTGCGTAGGATTCGTTTGACCTCTGATCGCTCGTGGCAATAGAGTCTAAAAATAGACTAATTTATCTCGACCAGTGCTTCTCAGTTTTATTATGATTTTTTATTTCTTATTATAATTATTATTATTATTATTTTTGCGAAACCTTATTTGGTATAGTAACAGCAAGAGAGGATAGAGAAATACTTAAATTTTATTTGTTTAATTTTTATTCTTGTGATTGTTTTAAATGTATGTTTTAATTGTTGGTTTTTTTTTGTATTTACAGAATTTACATGGTGGTAACGCATCGTATTGAGTTGCTTTCAAAAATGGAGCTGTTGGTTTGCAGGTATGCCAAATTTTATTTAACACTATACGAACTTTCTTTGCTCCCAGCTACGTTTAATCGTTTCGACGACAAAATCAATAAATATTAATTACTTGTTGTCACGAAATACTATATTTATGGCTTAAATATTGTGTAACTTTTTTTTATAGGATCGTGCGCCTTGTTATTATTCATTATAATATTTAAATCCAAACGATACACTTGTTTTGAAACGAACGTACCTAACATATTTGTTCTTAATTATAAATTATATTCATCACCCGCCTCCGTTCTGTATTGTAATATAGGTGTGAGATGTGAGTGTTTAACGTATTCAAATATTATTTATATTTTCGTCTAACGAAATAATGTCATACAAATAATAAACATTTCTTATCACCTAACAAAAAACTACTGGTTTTTCTACCGCTCATAATCAGAAATAATTGAAATAGATTTGATGTGTACCGAGCTATTTATACATACATATATATAAATATATTATAATAACCATAAAATTGTGCTCGTGTTGGCCGCTAAATGTCCTCAGATTAGAAATGAAATTATTTCAGGATAACGCATAATATTCTATTTATGTTTCAATTTCAATATCGCACAATATTCAGTTATGTTTGTATTATTGTTCGTGAAGCCACACAGACCAAGAGCGTGCAGGTCGTTTGGATGGTTCGAATCCATTAAAATGTGCCGCAGTGTGTCCCAAAACTTAAAAGTTGCAAAAATGTTTATCATTCCGTAATACGTACGAAAAACAACACTTCGGTCTATCGACTTCAAGGCTTGTCGGGATGCACGGCCATAGCATATGTCTGTGTGACGGTATTATTTGAATAATGGTGTAACGGAATGGTTTCCGATTTCTACGGTCTGCTCGAAAAACTTGCATCATTACTAGATAATAAAGCTGTTGTACGTCTTTTTAATATACGCGTGCAATTGCAATGCGTAACATTAACCACTGTTCTTCCAAATTGTTTTGTTTAAACTGACATGCGGTGCGTATAACCTATCACAGTTGTCAGTTGTATTACCTACACGTACAAACACCATCTGCGCATGATAATATTAATGAAATATGCACTTAAAAAAGCTCAAAGAAGTTTTTAAATTTTTAATTTCCGATGAAGCGAACCATTCGTTTTGAAGATAAAATTAATCTTAAGTCAATTTAGTTCTCGCGTTGTTAATTGCTGACTTTCTCCCTCTCACTGCGTGTATAATACTCGTGTGGCCACCGGTTAGCTGCAACTGCTATCGGCATGTAGAGTAGTAATATTTTAGCGTAATTTAACATTATACTTATAGGTTCTGATGTTTCGACTCTTATATAATATGTTAATAGTAATATTTGTTTTTAATATACATTAAAGAATAACTCGCAGGCCATTTGAGGCACTTTTAAAAATAAACCTACATTTTGGATCCAAAAGAAATCACTGTAAAGCATATATATATAATATTTTAATTTAAATCTAAGACTACTATTTTCTTATAAGAATAAAAATACAAATTATATACTTTCCCTCATACTTAAAAAAAAAAAAAATTTCTGAATTCATAAAATTATTGATTTTTAATGTATATTTTTCCTGATTTTGGGGGGAGTTTACCCCCTCCACATGAATCCGCCACTGTATATATATATATATATTATTATCATTTCTATTTCATTAAAGATAGTTTTTTAGAGAATATATTGTTAAGATAACTAAGTCCCGCGTGTACTTATCTCGTTCTCGAACAATCTGTGTACAACAAGTGCTTTTTAATACATATAATGCATAACCCAAATACAATTCAATATCTAATTAAAATATTATAAATAAAAATTCGCTCATATATTATATATTATGGTGATCTGTTTAACTAACTACAGTTTATTAATCATGTTATGTAAGTTTAGGAAAAAATTAGATTTGTAAATGGTATACTACTCTACATACACATTTAGTCGGCAATATTTCTTTGTATATTCGTATCGAATCATCGGAATAATATAATGTGAAGTATGTACTTCATATACTTTTTGTTCATAGTTAATTATCAATTCTCAGTATAAGAATCATACCGATTTATGATACATTGTTACGGTTTCTGCGAAATCATCGGTTTTTATTTTTCTCTCATTACGTGTATACAAAATGCAAATATAATAATATGTCAATTATACGGTTAAACAGCTTTACGAGCGATGCTTTTGTCGAACGATATTTTTCGTTTTCTTTGTATTTTTACACGAAGTATGAGAAAAACGATTGCAGAGATGAACCGCAAACAACGTTGTTATTTCAAACATGTATTGATATCATCATGCTAAATATTATGATAAAACCACATAAATAATATCGCTAGGATCGATACCCAGACGCAGTGCATTTCGTCGCCGAACAATACCGATCTCTCACAGTCGTCCTCCTCCATCTTGCCGTGCATACGTAGGTTTAAATACGTAAAAACGATTTATCCGTTCCAGGTGAAATGCCGAACGGTCGACCGAAGGCGGCGCTTCTCATCCTGTTGCTCGCGTTGTATGTACTGACCGGTCCCGGGACGCTGGCGAATCACACCAGCAGCTCCTCTACCACTACCACTACCACGACCCCGAACACGACCACCACCGGTAACCTGCAATCTAACGTCACCAACAAGACCACCGCGGGTCCCGTGCTGCGGGAGCTGACCATCGGCTATCTGACTGCGGCCAAGGGGAGTCTGAACAACCGGCAGGGACTGTCGATTTCGGGTGCGCTGACGTTGGCGCTGAAAGAAGCGAGTATACCGTTCCGTTTACTTCACACGTTCCTCTACTAGCCATTGTTGGCCCGGGGTTGTCGCTAATAGTGTATGTTTTTTTTTTTTTTTTTGTTCTCTGTTTCCTGTGATTTTTTCCCTTTGCCGCGTATACAGATCGAGGAAGATCCGCACCTTTTGCCTAACGTTTCTTTGACGCTGCGATGGAACGACACGCATGGCGACACGGTGCAAGCGACCAAGATGATCACGCAGATGATTTGCGAAAAAGTAGCTGTTTTTTTCGGACCCGAAGGCAACACGTGCCATACCGAGGCAATCGTAGCGCAGGCGTGGAACAAACCTATGATCACCTACGTGAGTGTAACCGTTGTATATATATTATTGTTACGAGTGCGTGATGCGTACATTGTTACGCGGGGAAAATGCACCCTCGATGATGTGCAACAGGGAAGGGATAGAGAGCAAGAATTGTATCGCATCGAAGCATCAACTGTGGTCACCGAAATTAATTATGTTTAACCATTTATTGTACGTTGAGACTTGAACATCATATTCATCCAGCGTGTGTAGGATTGACGTTTTATTTAAATTATTTTTCTTGTAAATACGTAATAGTTTTATTTTATTTATTTGTATTCCCTTGTTTAAAACTTACAGTAGCTCTTTAGCTTTGAATCAAAGTCGACCTTTGAAGGATCTAGAAAGTATACTGCACCTCGACCCCATTAGATATACGCTCCGTATCGAATATATTGAGCATTAGATAAGCGGTCTGCGGAAAGGGATTTCCTATAGAAATATACCAATTTTCACGTATGACTAATGAATAACTGTCGTATTCCGACCCTGCGTTTGGATTGATTATTATTATGAAACACTCGGTTTACAACATAAATTTATAAGGATTACGACACCGGGCATTATTATTGTATTTGAATGTATTCGAATGTATTAGATTCAAACGTTATTAGAACCATCGCTCACATTTATGGCCTTCTCCTCGCCCTCCCATCGGTCCTGCGTCAGTCATGTCACTATGCCGGTTCGTCTCATCACAGTCCGCGGGTCCTATGCGGTCTTCAATAATCTATTAAATTACGTGAGGTACACTTATTGTGTATGCACGCGGACCGAGTGATATTGTTGTATACTTGATGTTCGTCTGGATCGTTGTAGCCTTTTCGTGTGTATAATAATTATTATATTTAAACGTATACATCATAATCATTAAATTCTTATCCGTTCACGTCATTTCTCATACGAAGATCTTATGTATTGTTGTGGCAGTTATATACATAAATACAACTTGGGATTTATTTTTGGGAGAGTTAATTTTTTTTTTTTTTTATTGGCATCACACCCGCAATAGCTTCACCCCTGTATTTTTTAATTATAAATCATAACACATTATATACCACAAAACATTTTTAATTCAACTTTTATTTCAAACACAAAATTCAAAAAAATAAAATAAATCTTACTTTTTAATTTGTATCTGAACCTATTATGTTGAAGATAGATAAATATTTAAGGAGGTGGTAGACAAATATTTAGGGAGGGGGGCTTAGCCGTAAAAGATTATATAGTGGTCCGTTACTAAGATGAAAATCGACAGTTAAAAGAAAAGCACCAACAACGTTTTCGTATTGTAAATAATTATGTACCTATTTCCTAATAAATTATTATGAAAATCGTGTTTTAGATATTACTTTATTTAATATAATTTCGTTGAGCCCTACTGTAAAGGAATCTTAGTCTTCTTTTTTCCGTTTTCACGAGTTTTTGATTCCTGTGAAATGTCTTACGGATAATAATAGTGGCGCCGAATGATATTGAAACAGCCAGTTCAAATAGTTACATTAACCAACTCAACCCTACCAATTTACCACCCTTTCAAATACCCAAACATTTTTTTTAAGCATCTATAAATAAACATACTACTTGGAATAGAAAACATTTATCAAGTAACTCATAAAATAATTAATTTAATTTTGTTAATGATCATTTTTTATTTATTTTTTAATAAATAATTTTCTAGGCTGTTCAATTAAATTACTTAGAGTTCGTGTATAGCGCTACTGGATAATACTTGTAGTTTATTACGTTGAACTTGGTATTTCAACAATTGTTGTTTGTTTTTTTCCTTAAATTTTTTAGAAACACTACTTTAATACACTATTTATTATCTTTATTTCCGTCTGTATAGTATTAATGGTTTTAAGAAATTGAATAGTTTTATACATATAGATCGATATTATAATGGTTACAGAATTAAATTTCATAATAAAGATCGACAATTTCAGAAAACTGATTGCTAATACCGTGATAGATGTTTAATAATATGATCACCTTCGCAACAAAAAAAACATTTTTTATCCATTTATCTATTAATTTGTTTATAACCTTAGTATATATACTATATATACTATATATATATATATATATGTATAGTATATTATACTTTACTATAAATTATAATAATATTATGATATAGTATATATTATTATTATTATTATTATTATTATTATAATGTGCATGTTTATAAATTATACAATTAATGAGTTAAAATGGTAAAAAGCAATTACGTTTGACATGACGATTTTTTTTTTAATTTATAATAATATTAATCTTTTTCCATTTTTCTTCGCCACGCCTATTCGGATATGTCTTTCACAATAACAGTTTTATATTTTATTTATTTTAATTACAAAAAATAATTTGATTTTAATACTTAAATATCTAAATCTCAAGGTCTTGGTTTGAAGTTTTTCTTTAAACGTGATATAGATATGATCGAGACACTTAATATAATAAAACTGCTGAAGTATATTATTTAATACAATAATATTATAAAATGACGTGCGGGGTTACAGAGTTAAATCTGCTTGATATTTACTTTCGATGTTACCTCATTTCCATGTCTAAAATTTAAATTGCATCTCTTAAAAATTATTACAATTATAATATTTATTATTGAGTGTTCAGATACTATAATAACTCCATTCACGAATTATTTTAGAAATGTTGATTGTCTAGTCACGAATTCAATTAAGGATTTCTACAAACTTATCACTAAAACCCTCTTAAAATTTCAAAGTTGACTTATTATTAGGTATAGAAATATTTTTATTTATTTTTTTTTTTTTTTTTGCATAGAAACTTAAATAATGAAATGTGATTTATTTATTTTCCCTTATAATTGTTAAACTTTTATTTGAGACATCAAATAAATCAATGAATATAATGAAAAAATTATAAATATGAATACATTCCTATAAGTATTTTAATTTAAAAATATATCATATAATTAAATTTATAGTTTCCTATGTAAGTCAAATAAATAAATGTATATATTGTAAACACAATAATAACATAAATAAAATAATGAGAAATAAATTTCAAGCTCCATTTCTAGTATACTGAACTTAGCAGGTATCCTTCTAAAATTGGAAGACTACAATTCGCACTCAAATTTAAGTTAAAACTAGTGCTGTTATCATCATATTTGAAATACATACCAAATATACAAAAATAAACGTTACATCTCATTCTCAATAAGTTTAAGGTCTCGAATATCATCTCATCAAATCATTCAGTAATACCCTCCCCCGGAATTCACTTTATTAACAGCATAATGAATCTGTCAAAACTTAAAATATATTAAACTTACTAAAATACCAACAAATTTTACACAATCAGATGAATGAAAAAATGTATATTAATGCTTTAGAAATCTAGGCAAAAGTAGAAGTATTGGTAATTTAGGATGAAGTAAAACATTAATACAAGCTCCCCAACATACGAATATATTTAATTTTTACTGTGGAATCATATGCAATCCTCAAATCCATATATCATCCATTGATTTAAAAAACTATAAAAGCTATAAAAAACAATTACGTTACTTTTTTACGCAATTAATGATTATACAAATAAAAAAAAACCTGCTTTTATACGTATTAGAAAACAAATTTTGTATTAAAATATGTTGGTATCTGGACATTCAAATATCGAAAGAAATTATGAGATTGCAGATCAAGCAGCCAATAAATGCAATGATCAACCCTTCAGCGTGAACAATTCAGATAATAATTAGACGTAATACCTCTAACTATTACTTATGCAACCTCCAGAAAACTGAAAATCTTCATTTACAAAATTGCACGAATTAAAGAAAAATGTAGATCCATGTCCATTTACAATATAATTAATCAGAAAATTATCAAGTTATACTTACTACACTCCTCATAAGTCACAATAACATTTATTTATTTCCACAGCCACTTAATGAATAAAAGTAACTCCCAAATATGCTTAGCTTATGAAACTCAGATAATCGTCGAAAACATTATGACAGAATCACACCTCTCAGTCGAAATTCAACCTCACTCGCAATTATTATTGAATTTATAAAAAAAAAAAAACCTAAAATAAACTAGAAAAAAGTCATGTAGTAAATAGTTATTATCTATAAATTTACATTGTATATTATTCTCTCGTTTCTCTATTTGTACACGCCATATTATATCTTACTACAAAGTATCATAGATCTAAGACTTGTGTAAAAATACATTTATAATAATATTAGCATTCAAATCCACGTTTAAATTTACGATTTTCATTATGTTATTAATACTTGTATTTCCGATGAAATATTATATTATGAATTACTTTTAAATAAAAAAAAAAATAAATAAATACATTTATAACTATTAAATTTATGATTTTCATATATATAAAATGTTTAGATTTTTAAATTAAATATCGCCAAGATTTATAAAAGTATCTATACTTTCTTTCAATGTATGCAAATATCACTATTTCATATTGTGAAAATACCATTTTTATCGATATTTATGTACAAATGTTTATTACATACGTTGTATGTTATGTATGAAAACAATATTTAAATATTCACTCGAAGCAAAATTTCAATTCAAATTTTAATCAAATTATTATGAACATTATAGAAATTATGATTGATAATTCGTTAAAAAGTATATGACATTTATATACGATACTTACAAATAAAATCATGTTTGTGGTGTTACATATGAAACACAGTATTATCTATTTATGATTATTTATGAAATGTCATATATATGTATATATACATACGTATTTGTTTCATAAAATTATTTTATTTTGAGTTGTATTGATAACCTCATCTCTCACTGTTGCTTGTTTCAAACCGATAAATCCTTGGAGGCTACGATCATATACAAAACTAATAATTTTATTAATACACTTTATCCGAACAAAGTCATATTAATCAAGTATTAATAGAAAATACTTTTTATTTATTTGATAGCTATGTTACTAACAGTATTATTTTATAATCTCTGCATAATACCACTCTACAAAAATTGGTTTTCGATATTATTTCATGTTTCAGTTATTATATTAATATTATATTACCTAGATGTATATTTCATGCTATATTAACTACTATATGTTTTATTCTGCAATTCTAAGAATTATTAAGGGGGCATCAAATTCTCATGGGTTAACTCTTTCTAACACACGCACAACGTAGAAAATTTGCGTTCAGTAGTTCAAATGTAGTGATGTTAAATTAACCATTAGAGTAAACTAATCTCTAATGATACTTTAAGAGAAAAACATTTTCTGAGTTTTGTTGGTTGGTTTTTTCTGATTTTTTAATTTTTAAACGAGTTATGAGTTTTTTCAATTGTTATATTTTACATGCTCATAACTCGCTTAAAATTAAAATATCGGAAAAAACCAACCAATAAAACACAGATTATATTTTTCCTTTAACATTACATTTGAATTACTGTACACAAATTTGCTATGTTGTACGTGTATCAATTTCTTATTTTCAACGAATCAGGATTATAATTTTGAAAAAAAAAAGGAGAAACTATTTTATTAAAATTATGTTTATAATAAGAAAATTTAGTAATATTTACACAACACTTTCTAAATCATAATATTCATCGTCTAAATTATTATTAAAATATTCGAATACCTACTACATACACGTATATTTTACGGTAAAACGGCGAAGAAACAGGTTTCGTACAAATTAAAAATTCGATGCCTCTCAGAATTGAAAATTTGAACGAAAATTGAGCATTCGGTATTGTAGCAATGATATGATTAAATTACATTAGCACGTGTACGGAGATTTCATTTTTTGTCTCTGATGACGTCTGAACGACTACGAGGTGTCCTGTCAAAGTCACCGAAACTGTGAACCTGCGTGGTCTGGTGTCACATTATTGTTCACAGATTTTTTGATAAAGGGACATAGGCGTGCACATGATTTATGCAAGGTATAGAGTATGCAGCTGTATACCACGAACACAGAGTTTTGTTTCTAAAATTACCAAAAATAAATAAAAAGCATAAAAAGTTGATTTTTAAATTTATATTGATATAATTTTATGTTACATTACTATATAAATATTATTTTACTTTTATAATCAATCCCATACATTTTTATTAATTTTTGAAACACAAATAATATATAAATAGTTTATACATAGAAATAATTGCTTAGCCTGGAATATTATATTTGTAATGCACGACCGGTTTCAAATTAAAATGCAAATATTACAAATATAATAATACTTTAGGCTAAACATTTATTTATTTTATTTATTATTTTATATGTACTAAATATTTATATATTCATTTACGAGTGTTAATAATTTACTAATTTTTTTAATTTTATTTTTTTATTATTTTATTACTAATGTAATAACGATTTAATGTATTAACGAAATCAAGAAGTATTATGCTTCAAGAGAGATTAAATAGCTTAAAGCTTTTAACTATAGAGTAATAAGTAGCTATAAATTTAAATCTGGAAGACATTATTGATGATTTAAAAAACTCAACTGAACACAAAATTGTATTATGATCATTTATAATTATTTATTCAATTTATTTTGTTTGTTCATTGAATTATATGACCATGTTTTTGTTAATTTACACTACCTATTTAAATATATTACTCAAACTTTTTCAATTGATATATTTCATTTTTTTTTTCGTAATTTATTTTAAATTTTTATTACAGAGACAGTTATAATAATAAAGAAATGGCTTTTCGGTCATTTTTTTTAAAAAAAAATTTTAAATTAAACAATAATTGTTTAAGTATACACACACACATATTTTTACAAGGATTTTGAACGCTAAAAACAACTTTCATTGGGGAGAGAGGACAGCCTTTTGCATACCCTGAAAAAAAGGTCTGTGCATGCATATGCGTATAGGGATCGTGTACGAATGCAGGCAATGGAATGTTTTACTTGTATCTAATGCTTAACAGATGAAGAATTTGTTATTCGCTAATAAAAATTACCGAACTATTCGTGAATGGCATATATGGTTCGACTTTGGACCAAGTACCGTCACAGAATAAAGTTTCACGTCGGAGCGAGAACGTGAGGTCCGACAATTCTTAGACTAAATAGTAGTTTATTGCGTGCGGTTACTTTATGTATAGTTACTTTTGCTGCGCTTCGGATTGGATACCGCACTAGAACTATTGATCGTCAATAAATATTTTTCCAAACATTCGTAAGCTTATAAAAAATAAAATTGTGATTCTAAAGACGAGCTATATTATTGTATAAATTATGGATCGTGGTTAAAAGCTCACGGATGATAATTTTCATAAACAACCGATAAAACGTTTAGAAAAAGCCGATCATTCGCGATATTATATTTTATGTACAACTTACTTACAGCTTAATAAAAAAAAAAAACAGACTTGAAATCTCAAGCGATAGAATTGTGTCGTTCGATTGAGTTGGATTTATATCACTTTTACCGAGTTCCCATGTGCCATCATAATTTATACATGTATTACCTTCAAGTTTCTCCTTATCACCACGCTCCTGACGAATTTCGAAAAATCCTCCCTTCCCACGATTACGGTTCAATAAATACCTTTTGAACACAACTTTGCGCCCCTTCGCAATGCGTGGCTTCCCAGCGGATGAGCGCATTTCGCCACGCCGTACGGTCGGTACACTTTTACATTTCTTACTTCTTTACTTCACGCGCCGGTCGTGTAATCGCGTTTGTTTTCCAATCGCAGCCCAAACGCGCGTGTGACATGCATGTCCGATATTATAATGCGCATGCACATCGTGTGTGTGCGCATTTTACGACGTTTGAACGGCACACGCGACGGCGTTTAACATCTCGTAGAACCACGGCCAAAGTCGTTAACAGTGCACAGGAGAAGAACGTCAAGTACGAATATTACGAACTGTTTATGGTTTATTATTGGTGCGCGTTTTGTAGACACTTTTTACGTACGTACGTAAAAGTGGGAGAAAAGTTGCCTCGTCCGCGCGCGGACACACGGGGAAATTTTTGTTCCGGCTCGTTTTATATTTACCATAATATTACCATCAAACATTCTTGTGCCGCGTTAACACTTCGTTGTTATAAACTCTATTTTTCCCCCCTCTAACCGTATCCGACCATGTCTGTCATATCGTTCCATACAAACGCGACGCAATGTTAATCATTATTTCCGAACATTTTAACGACAATCAAACCGAAACAATGTACATACACGTATACGTCCATATGTTATTGTGCTGTTGGAATGGCTTTTTTTTCACGTCGAGGCACTGTGTCGTGATCACATTTATATACAATTTTTAAACCATCGCCCGTCGACGTTATGCAATCGGTTATGATCGAATTGTCGTTATATACCCGTGGGGAAACACGAGCGTCCGCGTGTTAGATAGGGTTTCACTTCAAAACTCCACACGCCTTCCAGGAGGTGAGTACCTTCTAGACTCCTTTTTTTTTTCGCATTCTAATTTAACGTTAGTATCGCGTGTCGTAAATTCCACCACGGCGATTACCTACCATCAAACGTATACGCCGTTTGTAAAGGCACACGCGGACATTTGCGCGGAAAACGGTTTTCGCATATTATTATTGCGCTCGCCCCCGCCCTCGCGCCGCCGTATACCGTGTATCGTTCGTAACGTGTACAGGGTGGGTAGGTGAGTGATTCTTTTGAACTCAAGGTTGCGGCGCGTGTGTACGTGTGCGTGCGTACTTTACGACACACAGGTCGACCGCGGTTATGTAAATTAGCGATTAAAAAAATCTATACATAGTGTTTTAATGTGTGTTTAGGCTTTTTCCAAGGACGTTGGCTTTGTCGTCCCGCTATAAATAACCGATGACGAACGTTCGTATGTACATTCCGTTTTTCTTTTGTAATCGGTTTTCCTTCTCGTCGGGAAACCGTCGACCCGCGCGGCCACCGGCCGTCCATCTTCATTACGCCGCGCGTAATATGTTTGAATTTCTGTCGACCGATATTATAGTTTCCTCCTTCCCCCGTCCATTATTGCTGTTATTACACCTATGTCACGGCCCAGTCACGCCCATTAAGATGCGTAATAATGTTGTTATAATAACACGTATTAAGTGTACTATATTTTGTTCTCCGTTCAGTGACGGACAACAAAATAACAATAATATGAATAACAATATGTGCTGGGCTACGATGCCGTTTCGACGTTTTGGTGTGCGCGCGTGCGTTATTATTATTATTATTATTATTATAAGGATTTATGTGACTCGAGTTGTTGTCGCGCACTACGTACTAAATCCATGTATACAATGACGAAATTGAACATATAATAACGCCAGTGTGAAATCGGTCTATGGATTATGAAACGCGTTCTAGTGTAAAGCGAAGTATATTGCTTGTGAATCTTCTTGTTGGCGAAAACGATTAAAAAAAACCTGTATAAACTCATCTTAAATGTTATGTAGTTAATACGAATACAACATAATAATACGACCTCATCGGCCGTCCCCGCGTTCCGCCGACCCTGTCTACGATGTGACCCTAAAGTATAGGGCCTATTCGGTCCTCGGACAAATGACCCGAGAACACTTTAACATTATTGAATCATGTCAATGCATTTTATAAATGACATTAATTGTGAAATTACTTTACGTCTAAACTTGCAGAAATCGCACGGATATCATCGTTCCCGTGTAAATTTAAAAATCGAATTAAATCTAATATAATCTTATTCTCGTCAGATACAGGTTTTTCTCCCCATCCGTTTTTATTTTATTTTAATGTTAAACGACTAAACAGTAACATTGTCATTACATATGTTCCAAACATAATGATTACGATAGTTGAATGATCTTTACCTTGAATTTTTTTTTTTCTGTAAAATCAATATGTCTATACACCAGCTATATTGTGTGTTATCATTTATCGTGGTCGCAGGTTATTTAAAACTATTCCCGTGATGGTACGCTATTCCGATGGCGTGTGCCATGGATATATCTGCACTTCTTGCGCTTGATGCTTTCACACCACTGTTGGTACTTATTTACTTATTAATCATGACAAACTATTGTTTATTAAATTACAGAAATGTGCCGATTACAAAGCTTCGGGAATACCAACATTTGCCCGTACAGATCCTCCCGACACTCAGGTATAAGAAATTCGACGGCAAACCCCGTAAAGATGTATAAAAAAATAACTTAGAAACGTATGTAACCCCGTGTGCGTGGGCTTGATAACATTTCAGATCACCAAATCGATTATATCTCTGTTGAGGTATTACAGTTGGAAAAAATTTAGCATAATCACCGAGGATTCGATGAAGTCGGTTGCGGAGTCTTTGAAAATACAAGCGTTGAACGCTAACATGACCATCAATCATTTCGAGACAATATTCGAGTACCACAAGTGCTGCGAACAGAACCAGAAGTGTTGTAACGAAGCGCCCTGGTACTCCTTGGCGCAGGAGACCATGGTCAACACCAGAAGTACGATCGCGTTCAATATCGCGGTATCGTTTCGCAGTGTTAATGCTCTAATATTTTTTATGTGTTCGTTTAGTTTACGTGTTTTTTGGTACCCCAAAATCGTTAGTCGACATGATGGCCGCAATGCAATCCCTACAACTGTTCGACAACGGCGATTACATGGTCATCTACGGAGACACGAAGTTCAACTACGGCAAAGACTTTCGGCAATACTTATGGAGTAATATATATTCAATATGATATTATATTAATATTGTTATTATTATAATTTTGTTCATTGTCCACAAATATCTTTTCGTCACGCATATATTTATATTTTGTCTAGAATTCACTTTTTTTTTTTTTTTTAAGATGACTATCGTGCAGGAAAGAGTTTTATTGACATCGGGAACTGTTTAGAAGAAAAGAATTTCCTTAAACGAGCCCGTTCACTGTTGGTCGTCGTTTCCTCCCCACCGTTACCAAACGAATATGCAGTTTTCTCGAAAAAAGTATTAGAATTTACCAGCAAAGATCCATTCAAATTCCCGACGCCGGAAGTATTCAAAAACGTATCTTACGCCAAAGTAAGTTTTCGATCCGTTATTCTTATAATAATTTGCATTTTGAGATTATCATCGCTACGATAATAAAAATAATATGTCATCGTGAAAATTTGCAGTTTATTTCCATTTACGCTGCCAATTTGTACGATTCGGTCATGCTTTATGCTCGGACGTTAGATTTTTTGCTCAGAGCTAGAGCCAACGGTCGGGAGCTAACTGGTGAAATGATCGATGAAGTGTCTAATAACGGAACGCTAATAATTGAAACACTTATCAAGAATATCACGTACCAAAGTAAGTGATA
This sequence comes from Sipha flava, assembly GCF_003268045.1. Classification (NCBI taxonomy): domain Eukaryota; kingdom Metazoa; phylum Arthropoda; class Insecta; order Hemiptera; family Aphididae; genus Sipha; species Sipha flava. The sequence continues at coordinate 2,821,653 of NW_020272062.1, forward strand.
AAAAATACAAAAAAAAAAAAAAACCCGGGGGAAAACATTTGGACCACTAAAGGTACGGTTTTTGTCGTGATTTCCGTCTATTCGTCAGGCATCAATACGCCCAGCGTCTGTATGTCAACTAGCAAATACGAGTATAGTAGACAATATGTTAGTACGCGTAGTGCTAGTTACTTTGTTATTTCTAATTGAATCGAAGACAAAATATATTTGTTCACGATTAAGACTACGAAATTTCCGGTATTTTTCATCGTCATTATCAAAATGTCCACTAATCAAATTTTTAAAGAATATTCCAGAGTTACGGATAAAAAACAAACTTTTAAAATGTGCTTCTTTTTTTTTAATTAAGTTTATAAGTAAATAATTTTAAATTTCTTTATCACGAAGAAGAAACTGACAAATAATATTATTATTAATATTATTGTTCAAAATCAAATTTTGATTTATTTTGAAAAAATTAAAAAACAAAACTTAAATGAGGAAACTATGTACAAAAAATACAACAGTCACAGGGATTATGATTTAATTTTGTAAAATTTAATTGAATGAGTGGAATAATATAATAAAATTCATCTCGTCTGACGCTGAAGAGAAAAAATGGTAAACTGCATTTGTCTGGACGCGCTACGTCTTAATGCTGCAGGGAAACCGTACCGTACCCTTAAGGCTATCTATCGTTTATTGAAAACAATCTTATCCATTTGTTGAATTCGCATAGGTTGTGGACAAAACTTGGTTTATGACAATATTGTTAAATATTTATGCATTATTATTAATTTGAACATATTTTAGATTCAACTAGAATATTATTTATGATCTATTAATGGGTAGTATTGAAAAACATAAAAATTATACTATCAAAAGCAGTATTAAAAAATAATTGTTTTTTAATTTCTTACTGAGATTTCATGTTATCTATACATTTAATAAAAATATAAATTATTTAATATATTTTCCATATCTAATGTCATAAACGGTTGTATATAATTTAATATATTTTCTAAAATAGATTTGCGAAAAGTGTACACATAATATTTTAAAACAGTTTAACCCTCGTTTTATCCCTACTCGTGTACATACATTTTAAATAAAATGATAAACGAATGTGAAGTTAAACGGAATACAATATTTTTGCGCAGGTATAACTGGTACTACAATCAAATTGGACAAAGACGGGGACTCGGAAGGTAACTTTTCAGTGGTAGCTTTGAAGTCGCAAAATTTTAACGTCCATCTAAACGAAGGCAATTTCTCTTGCCCGTACTTCATGGTCCCGGTGGCTCAATTCTACTACGGCGAATCACTGGTAAATAATATTTATATGCATAATCTGTAAAGCACAATAGCGTTTCGTAGTTAAATATCAAATAATATTTCTTTGATGACTCGTAAGCGTAGGAGTACAAATTGAACAACCCTAATTTTAAAATCGAATGGCCCGGCAAAGGTCGACCAGACGACGAACCTAGTTGCGGTTTTAACAACGAACTGTGCAACAAGGACGATTTGGAAAAGAGTTCCATCATTGTGGCTACGATTTTGGGTTTGATTCTGTTTTGCGCGTTCGTCATCACGCTCTCGATATACCGGAAATGGAAGATCGAATTGGAAATCGAAGGGTTGCTGTGGAAAATAGACAAGGCCGATCTGTTTGGGTACTATAACAAGGATATCGTTTCGTCTCCCAGCAAAGTACGTATGATACCACAATTCATCTGAACCGTAAACGTTTTAGTAGTAAACGAATAACAATAATTATACAATATTGCACGTTTTGTATAATTTCATAGTTGAGTTTGATTTCGGCCACTTCATACGAGTCGCGCGCTGGACTCCAAGTTTTTGCCACAACCGGCCAGTATCGAAATATAATGGTGAGAATCAAAGAATTAAAGTTTTCCAAACGAAAAGACATATCTAGAGAACAGATGAAAGAAATGCGTCTGCTGCGAGACTTGAGGCACAGCAACGTAAACTCGTTTATCGGTGCTACTATTGAACCGTTACGAATTCTGATTATCACAGATTATTGCGCTAAAGGAAGCCTCTATGTAAGTTGATTTTATTTTTATTATTATCACTATGTATTACCAATGCTGGGCATTAACGAGTTAAAAAGTTATAGTAAAATTTTATACTTTTAAACAATTACTCATCGAGCTGTATAATTCAATTTAAATATAATAATATAACGAGTTAATTTTTTCCGTTATGTGTTGTTACTAATCAGTTAATTCATTTTTTAATTTTTCCTTATTTAAATTCTGAAAATAAAAAATGTATTTGTTTTGTTAAGAATTATTGTTTTTATTAAAAAATAACCGAAATTATAGCTGTGAAACTATTGAATGCATTTTTTCTAGATTTAAATAACAATCAAAATAACGTACATAAATATAGCTTTATATAAATACCGTAATATTCAGTTAAGAAAAATAAAGTAATTTATTTTTAACTAAGTTCAGTTACCTATTCTTTTTTTCCATTTATTAGTATTTTTCTAGTTAATAAAAAGAGAAATAACTTTTAATTTAAAACTTCACTCGATGAGGTAGAAAAAATGATTTAACTTGCTCAGTCTCTTCGCGACTGTACAATAGTTTATTGTGTTGTAAATAATTCGAAATTCTATTTCCATGATGCAGGACATTGTAGAAAATGAAGACATAAAATTGGAAAAAATGTTCATCACATCTTTGGTTCACGATCTCATCAGAGTAAGTCATTACCGGTTTCATATTGGACTAATAACTATCTGTTATTAATGCTAATTACATTCTAATTTATTTGAACGTGTCAATTGTTAGTGTACCCCATTGTTGTGCAGGGTATGATATTTATACACAACTCGCCTTTAGGTTGTCATGGGAACTTAAAATCATCTAATTGTGTTGTAACTAGTCGTTGGGTATTACAAGTTACGGATTTTGGTCTACATGATTTGAGACAGTGCGCGGAAAATGATTCTATCGGTGAACATCAGTATTTTAGAAGTAAGCATTTTCGCTATGATACGGTGATGTTACGACACGAATTTCTGAAAGTGTCAAAATCTATCATCCGAGAAAATATTGTATGTTTATTTATATATTTTCATTTAGATTTGTTGTGGAAAGCCCCTGAGCTCTTAAGAGACCCTGTCGCATCCATTAAAGGGACACAAAAAGGGGATATATACGCGTTTGCCATTATCTTGCATGAAATAATGTGTCGGCGAGGTCCTTTTGGCGCTTGCGGCGTCGAAGAACCTAAAGGTTAGATACAAGAAAGGTAACAATTTTTTAGGTAAAATGCGTGAGCCCCAGATAAAATGTTTAAGTTACGTTTGTGTTTATTACCAGAAATCATAAGACTGGTTAAGTTAGGTTGCGATGAAGTAAATGATGTACCGTTGAGACCCAGCATACATCACTTAAGAGACTGTAAGATGGCAGAAGATTACATTATCCAATGCATAACCGATTGTTGGGACGAATTCCCTGAAAATAGACCGGATTTTGGTACGATACGCGCGAGACTCAAAAAAATGAAAGACGGGAAGTACGTTCCTCTAAAATAACATGTTGAAATAAATAACGCTATCATGTGTAGAATCGTCAGGTTCTTATTATTATTTTTTTTTTTCCGTTAGACAAAAAAACATAATGGATCAAATGATGGATATTATGGAAAAGTATGCAAACAATCTCGAAGATCTAGTCAATCAACGTACAAATGAAGTTTACGAGGAAAAAAGAAAAACTGAAGATTTGTTACATCGAATGCTACCAGAGTATGTTCGTGCATTTTTCTAGGCTATGATTCGACGTAAATCATATCAATTTTTGCAGGCCAGTAGCGAAACGTTTAACACTAGGATACGGCATAGAACCAGAATTATATTATTCAGTTACCATTTACTTTAGCGATATTGTTGGATTTACTGCAATGTCCGCCGAGAGTACTCCGTTACAGGTTAATATATATACTCAGTAAAATATTATACTTAATGCACCTCGGTGTATTATATGAATGTAAATTTTTGTTTCAGGTTGTTAATTTTTTAAACGATCTCTACACTTTATTTGACAAGATCATCAAAGGCTACGATGTTTACAAAGTTGAAACGATAGGTGACGCATACATGGTGGTACGTGTTGGTATTATTATTTACAGAGAAACAGCAATTGTTTTTCTGTCCATTGTAACATCGAGTATTTTGTTGTTTAATTGTCTCGCGTATATTAAATCCAATTCATATTCCCTTACATAGCCACTAGGATTTATAACTAACAATAATTCATGTGACGCTATCCATGGTATTATTATTATAATAATAATTGACAAATGAAAAATGTGTTGATCGTTACAGGTTTCGGGGTTACCCATTAAGAATGGCAATAGACATTCTGGCGAGATAGCTTCAATGTCATTAAATTTGCTAGAAGCAGTGAAACATCACAAAATAGCCCATCAACCGGAAGCCACGTTAAAATTACGAATAGGAATCCACACAGGTATTGTTTATGGTTTTATTTAGTGGTTTATTATTGTTATTACTTATTATTAAACTTATACATCACCCGCGTATTATTGTTGCTTCTTTTGAATAGGACCTGTTGTGGCCGGTGTTGTTGGACTCACAATGCCCAGGTATTGTTTATTTGGTGATACGGTGAATACAGCCTCTCGGATGGAGTCCAATGGTGAACCGTTAAAAATACACATAAGTGAACAATGCAAAAATTCTCTTGAAGAACTGGGCGGATATATAATCAAAGAGCGTGGATACGTCAACATGAAAGGAAAAGGGGATGTGCTCACTTACTGGCTTGAAGGAACAAACGAAAGCGCCATTAAACGAAGAGATGTAATAAAAATCACATCTCTCCGTTCGATTAACAGACTCATCGAATGAATTAATAAAATTAACTATTAAATTTTCAGGTTGATTTGAATGAATTACCTCCTCTGTTTTGCGGATCCAAACGGCATAGTCCAAAAGTATACTCCGGTTTCGGAGAATACACAAGTAGACGTCCGTCGTTTGCTCCGCGGGGAAACTCAATTGATCAAAGTACTAAGGATAGTGAAACCTATCTTCAAGAACATCGACCACTTCCTCTACCCCCTACTTTGCTCGAACCACTGCGCAAACGAATGATCCATTCAACGTCCATGGATCCGTTTCCGAACAAACAAATCAGCAGAGTGAGCTCACTGATCAAAAGGAGTTGTCGTTCATTAGAGGTATAAATTAGAAACAGGCAAAACTTAAGATCATGTCAATACTGTTGTATTTTTCTCATCATTCTTTTAGGATTCAAAACTCTTCAGCGACCAGTGTCAGAAAGAAGAAAACTGTGAAGACAGCGTAACAGAAACTGTGGTCAATGGCAGCCTGCAATACACTCCTTTATTAACTGAAGACAATAAACGATGGCATTCATCTGAAGATGTTGCAACAGAACCTCATAGAAAAAAATTGGTGTCGAGAAATTCGATTAGGAGTTGGTTGGTTGGACTGTTCAATGGCACTGCAACATCTTGTCGATCTAGTGAAGTATCACTTCGTAAAGTGTATACAGATATGCAACAAATTGTTGACAAGGAGAGTGTAGTCTAATATTGATTAATGTCAATCACATTTAAAAAAAATTGCAGGTAAAAAGATTACTTAAAAGAAAAACACTATAGGATAGGCATATTATAAGATAAAAATCAAAGTCAAAATGCTGTACAAAAAACTTCATAATTTTTTTTGACAATTTTGTATTTTGGCCTATATTCTGCTTAAAAAAAGAAAAATGCACAGTTATAATAATTATACTATAATATAATACATATTTCATATATATATATATATATAATATTATTATTGGCTTCAGTTATACCGTTATATTTTAAGGCAAATTCTATTTAATTTGTTTTATAAGTTAAAACATATTTAGTATGTGTTGATCTTTTTTTTATTTAAGTAGCAAAATCACATCACGAAAAAGTTATCCAACTGGTACCATTGATTTATTTATTATTAATTATAAATAATATGATATATTATGATAAATATATTATAACCCAATTATTGTGCCATTCAATAAATTATTAGGTATCTAATAAAATAATGTGCCTTTTAAGTATATTTTGTTGTAGTTATTTATTTTATTTATACACATTTGGTAATATTATTATTATTTTAATTATTTTTTAATGGTCAAAGTTACTACATTATTACAATAGATCATAATATATCATGTGTCTGATGTAGATTTATGATGTATTATACACATTGTTTTTTTTTTTTTTTATATAGTTATATTTTTGTTTAAAGTTTTTAGATATTATTATAAACTAAACTAAATAATATTATATAATATGGATTTTTTTTATATATATAATATATATATATATATATATATTTATAGATTTTTAAAAAGATAAAGTGATATTTTTCCTGTTTGGGCTTTGTATTATCTGTCGACCACAGTTATGTGGATTTGTTATTAATTTTTGAATATGACAGTAAAAATGTTTGTTTTTATTCCGTATTATTATGTAGCTTTGTACTGAGTATATCAGAAAAAAATACGAGACAATATCAAAAAATATTATTTTCAAATTGGTTTTTTTATTTTCTTTGAGTTTTACAATCTATATAGAACGTTAGAATATATTTGTTAGTTGTTTAAGTATACATTATCAATAATATAATAAAACTGGTTTCTTACTCTCTTTAAACATGTTTGCTACAGTTCTTGCACAGTAATATACTCATACACAACTACAAGACAGATAAAAAAATCAAGTTTAATTCTGAAAATCATATTATTTATCATCGAAGCCATATATTATTAATTTGCGACTAGATTTTCAGCAGATTGTTTGTCAACTCTGTAACATCACTTTTTGTGATCGCAGAATCAAATTAATTCTTCAACTTCTATTTTTCCTTCAAAAATTACCTATATAAAATACATCTCTTAAGAAAAATATTAATTTAAAAGCATATGAATGTTGTTTGTAGAAAAATTTAAATTGTTCAGATTTCCTAAATTAAAAAAAATAATGGTCGGCAACAAGTATTTTTAATATGAACACTTTGCCCATTGAACAGAACACTGATAGTTGATAAACTATTTTATAGTTAATATATTACTAAAAAAATTTTGGATCTGAAATGTCAAACTTAAATCATTAGTATTTTCTGAAACTAATATAAATATAATCGAGATTAATTTTGTTGAAAAAAAACTGTATTGTCGTGAGCCTCAGGGTTAGGCTTGTGGTTCCCTAAAAGTACCTCACTGAAACGATTATTCAGTAATGTGGGGTCAGTGAAATAATTAATATCTAATGTTAAGTTATTATATTTTGTTTATTGAGTCGTAATAGGTTAATTATAAATAAGGTTTTCTTATTACTACTTAGTAATTACTGAACAATAATATACTATTAAGTATAAGATCGAAAACATGACTGACTACGTATTACTCGAGTCGGTCATTCAACAGCTGTTTCTAAATGAGTGGTCAGCATTTGGATTGAATTATAAGCAATACATAACAGTATCATAAATGTTCATTTTTTCAAGCCATAGAACAATATTGTTATGAAAAAATTCTCTAAAAGATTAAAATTTCCTATCAATGGACAAGTGTGCATAATTCCTTTGGAACCTTCCTGCTGCTATTACTAGAAACTCAACTTGTTTTAAAAAACAGTAAAATGTGTCGATACATTTCATCATTAATTAATTAAGATTTTGAACACTTTTTTTTTTTTTTGGCTATAACCAAAGTTGTAAAATGAAAAATACAAATGATACAAATACTACAATACTCAAGTATATTTAATTGAAAATAGTTTAAATGTTCATTAAATACACAATATATTTATTAAATATAACATTTATTTACACATTATAATACACTGAAAAAAGTCGATCATATAGAAAAATATGTTATTACCAGCAATAATTTACTAGTGTGTCCACCTAAAATTAAAAAATACATTTTAGTCATATGTTGTCAATAAAGATTCAACTAGTGAAAAACTCATTTAGAATTTATCGTTTTTATATTAAACTACTTAAGAGGTTAAGAACTAATGATGTATTGTACTATGATAATTATAAAATTTAATATTTAAAACAGTAATCTTATACCGTTTATAGTAAGAAACTAAGAAGAATTATATGAATATCGTTATTTTAATGTTTCAAATTTCTACAAGACATCACCTATGCAAATACATATAATTAAAAAATTAACTCACAGTCTAAGTACTTTGTCTTTACCACCCGAAGCCACTTGATGTCCATCTGGTGACCAATCAACAGCAAAAACTTCATCCGCATGACCAGGAAGATCGCCTTGTAATTTTTTGGCTTTTGCATCCCAAACTTAAAAACATATTAAATAGTTTAAATTAACTGCAGACTCAGTTTAACTGTTCTGAAAATAAATACCTTTAAGTGTCGAATCAGCACTTCCACTGACTAATAACCTAGAATCGGCAGACCAACATATCATGTAAACTGCTTGTACATGACCTCGCATTGTTCCAAGAAATCTAAAAACCGTATCATAATAAATAAATAAATGAACTTTTATATTTTTGTGTTGCACCAATTTACTGTCCAGATTTTCCATCCCACAATTTTATAGATTTGTCAAATGAAGCAGATGCAACTATCCGTGCATCTGGTGAAAATTGAACACAGTTGATCAGCTGTTGATGTCCAGTCATTCTTGCTGCATAATAAATAAATATTTAACTATGGTAAGTCATATCAGAAAACACAGATGAATAATTTTAAATAAAACTAATAGAATGCTTTACCAACAGAGTGTTTACTGCTCTCAGGAGCCCATAAGAATAATGTAAAATCATCTGAACCAGAAATCAATCGTTCCCCGCCATTTTGAACAACTGCATCATATCTTTTTTTAGCATCAGCTACCATGTCATCACCTATAAGAAACTTGTATTAGAAAATTAAAAATATAAACAAATCAAAATCTACACAAACTAACATACTTTTACTATACAATGGCGGTTGGGGTACCATTGCAGTTTTCAACACATAATCTGTACTAAGCGCAAGAGTATTTACCCAGTGAGCATGTCCGTCCAACGTTCTACATAAGACACCCTGAGCATACCATTTTAACATTTAACTAATATATATGGACATAGAAATGGCTATCTTCCAATATGCGGTCTATCTCCGTTTTGTGTGCTACGTAACTATAAATATTAGTATGAGGCAGGGGCGGATCTAAGGGGGGTTCAAGGGTTCAACTGACCCACAGTTAATATTTGTTAATAAAATTGGCCTCTTGGAAATTTTTTACTCTTTTTAGACCTTGATTTGGACTCTTGGACAGTTAGCCCATCGGAGTTACTTGAAAAATGAATGCCATGTATATTCAAAATTTAAAATTTTTCAATTCATAATTTATATTTTAAATTATATCGTTTTAGTAGAAAGTTAAGGAAATCATATTTTATTCCGTACGTTTGTTGCGCTGATAAAATTAGATTATATTTATTAATCGTAAATAAGTCATTACCAGTGGTATCACTAATTCTAAAATTTAATATAAATATACTTATATATTTTAATAAGCATATTGAGTTTTTTTTTTTTTACAAGGTATTCATTTCTAATTCAGTTTCATCCCTAATAAATGGTCTCTTGAAATGGCTTGACCCACAGTTCCCTGACTCTGGATCCACCCCTGGTATGCGGTCTATCAATGTTATGTGTTCTACCTATAGCTGGGAGTCTCCAATCATTATTATTTATTATCCACCAATTTATATATTTTATCTTAATTTTTCATAACGATATTTATTTTATCATGTAAAAATACAGGTTACTGGGTTAGTTTGGTTAGTTTAGTGCCGTTTGTGGTAAATCAATTTTTTTTTAAATTTTGACCTAAAAAAATAGTTTTTAAAATGCTAGTTAAAGAATTTTATAAAATTCTTTTAACTGAAAAATCTACTATCAAATACCTACAAAATTATGGCCTACTATCATGTGCATAACAATGTTACAAATGTGGCAATGAAGTAAAACTATATCAAAGAAATGACCGAGGAAAAATATAATGGAGATAATATTTTTGATGCTTTCCTTAGAGACATGAAATTATGTTTTGTGAATAATTTTGTAGATCCTTAATAAAATACATTTTTTTTTTTTTTATTTATACTTTTAATATTATTACGGTAAACCAAGTCCATTTTGGTAGATCACATATTGGGAGATGGCCCATAGAAATTATAATATATTTTCATGTTCAAAACTAGTATTATTATACTGATAAAAATTACATCATCAGCTCTCCAAACTTTAATGGTACGATCTTGAGAACTACTGTACAGTAAACCAGTTCCACCCCATTTTAAACAGGTAATACTACGTGTATGGCTAGTGAGAGATCTTTGACACTGACCAAGTATGACATCCCAAATACGAATGTCTCCATCTTTACTACTACTGGCAAATCTAAATTATTTTTAAATTTCAGACATTGACCAAAATTAATAACATTAAGACAAAAATCACTGTACATTCTACATTCAGGATATAAATGATATGGAGCCCAACAAAGCGCAGTAATCCATTGTTTATGTCCAGTCATCGGTGGACCAATCCGTTTGCCTGTTTCCACGTTCCAAGACATAATCATTCCATTTTTGCAACCGGATACCAAGTACTTGCTATTTGGAGACCAAGCAATACATAATACCCAATTTTTATGTCCTGTGCAAAAGATCATAAGTTACTAGCAGTTACTTTCTAGAAATTCTTAAGAGTTGCAAACCTTGACAAGTATGTAAAGGTGTTTGCATGTCAAGATCCCAAAATCTCACTGTCGTGTCACCAGACCCACTGGCTAATTTCCGGCTGTCTGGACTAAACTGAACAGATATCACAGCCTCGGCGTGACCTGGTAATGAACTAAGAACATTTAAATACAAATAAATAATGAGCAATTATATTCATTCCTTTAGCTCACCTACTACACCGGGTAATTGGCCGAACCTTAAACACAGCCTGCTCTTGGTAGATAATATCAATCACCAGTTCTGTGCTAAACTTCTTACCGTCCAAACATTGGTCCAGATTCTCTGTGATTTCTTTTTCATCAACAAAAAAAGCGTACGGGACAGTCTCATTCTGAAACGGTATTCATAATTATTATAATATAATAGACACAGCACCATCAGTGGCGTCAATTGGATCGTACAAAGTTCGAAGGGCAAGTGAACGGTTAAGGTTGTAAGGACAATGGACAGAAACGCTCTTCGATAGTTTTTTAGCCAATCGGTCAAAACCCTTAAGCAAACGGTTTTCGAGTTTGTTTGACTACCTGGATAGACTCACGAGAGTTATTACCTGTTTAAGAATGGAATTGCAAATCAACTGTAAATTGCTGACGCTGACGTTTCGCGGTAGGTCCATCATGTTGCTGACGATTTCGCCCGTTTCCGATTTGAAACGGGCCAACACCGTGCTGACGGATTCGGACATTTCGAACGGGAACGGGTACGAAATAAAAATTAAAAACAATAACAAAGAGTCCAGTGACTCGTCAGCAACCGGCACGGAACGTTATTACTGCGATACAGCGGTGTCCCATGTCGTTGTGTTAACAATATTGTTTATCTACACGCGGGTTTTACCGTATAACCTCAAATACCTGTTGAACGTGAACCGCGGTCGAAGTACATACGAAGCAGTGACCACTGCGCCAGCCGTAACTGCCTTATCACACGCAGTTTTTCACCTTCAGCTGTTTAGCCAAACGATTTTTCATTTTTACACTATCTGTAAAGGTCGCTTAATTTCGTTCATTGTTCCTGTGCACGTCCATCGCGAGAGCAACAGCGGAGACACATATTTTTTTGAACACCGTCCGCGTCTCAACACACGGTTTACCATGTCTCGACTATTTGCGCAACTGAAAAAGTCCAACGGTGAGTATGCAACTTCAGTTTCGTGCGTGCTAGACTCGACTTACTCAATTCACGTGCCTCCAGCGACAGCGGTTCCGTTTTCGGTTTTTTTTCGCCGAACAAACATGTAACCCGTGTTGTGTTTCGCGTCACTCACACTGTTCGATTTTTTCAGCTGCAGTCAGAATGGTCATGCGTTCCAAATCTGACGGTCACCATGTGACGTATAAACCCTTGACTATGGACGATATGCCGGTTCCCACCGTGCCATGGAAAGAGTACCACAGCAAAACCAACGCCAAATACAATCTCATTTTGGCCGGAGGATTAGTTGCTTTAACTGGATCCATTTACGTTGTAAGTAAAACATAACTACTCATCAATCCCATTTCTGTATTAAACAGATTTTCAGAAGTCAATGGTCTTGAGTACATTGTTTTATAAATATTCAATCAAATTTGATGGAATGTGTCAACATTTTTTTGAAACGATTACTGTGAAACAAAATTATATCCATATGAACTAAAAATGCAATAAAGAAAATATTCAAATGCAATATTTTACTATCATAGGGTGATCCTAACTAATTCACATAAATTAAATTTAATAATGCAGTATAATAATTGTGTGTTCATATAGAACCGGTATTCATAAACAACTTTATAAAATTTTAAAATTAATATATTTTTAAACCTTACTAAATACTTGATATATGCTTAATGAATATGTTAAATTAGTATACATTTAAGACTATTTAATATTTATTTCATGCTTTAACCTTTGTATAAAGTATCATAAAATATATCTTAAAAAAAATTTATTTATATAATCCAAAAATATGAAAAATCATTATTCATCAAATTGTTAGAATAAAAATTGCATTAAACTTGGAAAATTTAATAACATTTCTAAAAAAAGTAAAATGTAATAGAATATACGTTTTGAAAATAATTTTTAATACGACAAATTATTACTACTTCAGACTTAAGTTTTATGTCTTTATTATTATTGAAATTATTATTTAAATATTGTTTAATCACATATTTTTTTATAATAGTTGCAGGAAAATTGTTTCTTCAATGCTTTCGCGCCTCCATACCCTTTTGAAGATGAACAGAATTAAACTAATATAAGTTAATATTATATATATATATTAAAAATGTATTTTTTTTTTTTTTTTGTGTAGTAACCAATTGTATTTTATTCAAAGGTATTAAGTCAGAAATTTGAATATCCAGAATAAATAATTTGATAGATACTTAATGAGTTAGTTTTTATTTCATACACCAGGTCATCCATTGTAAAAACACTTGTTTAATTTATTAAAAATTAGAGTGATGCAATTTAACGATACTTAATATCATTGTAAGAAAGTATATTGTATTGTAGGTTGATTATTATGAATTAAATACTTTTTTTTTTTTGCTCGCCATTACACGGGTACACTTGGTCTTATCTGAAACGGAATTAAGTCTGTGTGATTAAAATTTACATACATATAACCCGTGTACCAATATACATGATATCCATGTACAAGGTCTGTTCAAAATGTTTCCTAATTGTTGTTCTAAAAAATTTATAAATATACGAGTAGTATCGTAAATGCTATTAGAATAAAATAAAATAGAGATAAGCCGATATATTTTCAATTAAACCAGAAATATATATCATAAATATTATATATATGGGTAACGGTCAACAGGTATTAAAAACACGTATGTGGGTAAAAAATAACCTTGTTTTAAAAACAGGGATCTTAATAACATTTTAGTAAGTGTACACTGTATACGTATTCTCTAAAAATGTATAACCACAACCTCTAGTTTAAAACATTATTTTTCAAATGAACTTATGACACAATTGTAATCGTTTAACTTCACATTATAGTATTTGAGAAGAAATACCATGAGTGTTTTTTAAACTTGTCATTTTTTTATTAGTTTTCCTCAATAAAGTCATTTGAGTCGTGGTAATCATTTAGGTTGCCCATATTATTATCGGATTTTGTAATTGACTTGTAAGTTTCTCAAAACTGCTGGAATGTATACAGAAAGTAGAGGTTCCAAAGATTTTTTGTATAATATGGTTATGAATAAAGTTACTCCACAGATTACATGAAAATAAATTAAGTCCCCTGTAAATATATCACATGAATATATATATATATATATATATATATATATATATAAATATATCACTGTTCATATTATTCACAATTACCAGTTTTACCATCTTTTCTTATTATTACCAGAAAATCATTTAACACAAATAATTAAAATCATATAAGCAAAAGTATTTATTTTAGTTTATGAACAATGTATTAGTTATGTAATCAACATTTTTAACAAGACTGCATTAATATTGTTCACATTTCTTAATAAAAAACAAACTTTGCAAATAATAGTTTGAGATATACCTACAGTATAATATTTTAATATCATATTATAAAATATTTACTTGATATTAATAGTAAAATATTGTAATATTTATATGATAAATTGTATTGTCACGCGTCTTAGATAATATTAAGTTATTGTATTTTATAGTCGTTATTTAACTTAAGGTATTATATCGTAACTATTTAATACAACATGTTAGACTTAAAAGCATACTGTTAACCGATCACTTATTATTATTTACAGTAGAAGGTATTCAGGATAAATTAGTAAACACATTGGTAGGTATTAAGTCGCTCGATACAAACAATAAAAACCCTAAATCATGATTGATTGATAAGTATAGAATATTATTTTGTTAATATGAAACTAATTTTATAAATGTATGCATATGTTTAAGCCAATATTATAAAGGTAAGTATTATTAATATATTGATGACACCAATAACGAATAAACAATAACCTTTTTTTTTGTTACAGAAAGGTAACTTATTATACATTTCAGTTTTGTAGAATGAGACTTAAATCTATATTTCAAGAAATAAAGTCTATAATATTTAGTTTGGCAGTAGAACTTAAATAATAATAAATATGCAATTAGTATGCTGATGTGATAAACATAACAATTGTTTACAAAAAAAAAAAAAAAATTTGGTTTTGAAAAATAGTCCAACTTACAAAACATGAACGTACAAGTATAACAAGTTATTATATCGATAATATACATATTTCATCGTTATTAAAACTTAATTTTCTTGATCGTGATAGTTATTATATATTATATAAAACAAAAAACACTAATATCTTATAAAAATAAATATTTACTTAATGTGTAATAAATAATAATAATAATAATAATTTACTTTATTTACTTAATTAACCAACCGCTGGAAGAACAATAATAATTCATATCCTTTCACAATATTTAATGTTGAAATTATGAATAACAACTTTTCACCCAGTAAAAATTACTATTTATTTTTATAAAAAAAAAAAAAAAAAAAACGGACTGATTAACATATAACTAAAGTACAAAAATTTTGAACAGTTCAAATAACTTAATCAATTTTTAACAATAATATTTATGCTTATTCAAAACTATATAACAAATAGGTAGGTTGCGCGTTTTAGTGCTTTTTCTTACAATTGATTTATAATATTAATCTATTACAAAACAATGGTACAAATGTCACCTGCTACCAATATTTTGGCTAATTCTTAACCAAAAATCAATAAATAAATAATTTTACTATTCTGATTAAATATGTGGTGTACTTGTAAGTAGGTAAGTATAATATTTAATTAGACTTTATAAAGTTATAGTATATTATAATAAAAGTTTTTACTCGATTAATAATAAGTAAAAGATTATAATAATGAGGTATTCGATTAGTAGGTATAATATTATAGTATGACGTTATAACAGAATGTACTTAGTATCCTATTAACTATTATTGTTTTTGATCTATCAGGTTAATTATTGGACATTTATCTCGATTATGTTATTAATAATAATTTATTACTAATAGGACTTTGGGGTAGTCTAAATAGTTTAAAATGTTTTATCATAACTAAACAACAAAAAATTGTAAATAACAGATATTGCGGGTAAAGAGTGGAAAAAATAACAACCTTGTTCTCCTTTTTTTATTAACTATAAAATAATTCAATTGAATAAAAACTTATTTAGAAATTTCTTTTTACCTGTACAATTATTTATTGTTTTATGATTAAAAATTATGAATGATAAAAATTCAGTTATTTATTAACAATTATTGTTGGTTTTTTTTTTTTTGATATTAACTGTATGAATAATTTTTTTTAACTTAAATTATTTTTTGTTATCAAATACATATATATTTATTTATATATATTGTAACACTTAAATTATACCTACCTTGGAATGTTGTTATGCTTTAACATAGTTCAAGTAGGTAGGTACGTTTAACAACCAAGAGTTTAATTCAATATAGAAAAAAAAAATCAAATTATATTTATCATATCTAAAAAATAAATTTTAAATAGTCGTACATTAAATATTAATTTTCATTATAAATACAAAATTATTGTCAATTTTGAATACTGATTTGGTTTAATAACAATCGTCAATAATATTATAATATTGAAGTTATTGTTTTAAGAATACCTAGTTAAAGAATAATGTTTTACAATGCGCAATATTATAAACACCAGATAATAGGTACATTCGTACATCACATTATTTTAACAAAACAATTGGTATATATAAACAAAAAAAATTTAAAAATTACCTTTAAATGGCACACCTCGTGGCTTTATAATATAATACGAGTATTTTAATATTCAGTACTGATATTGTACAGTTAATTAAATAAAATGTACATATAATATGTTATTGGAATATAATGTTGCATGCGGCTACTGTCGATTATAAATAAGTAGGTAGTAGTAGTTGATTATGGCGATATATGTTTTACTTCTTACACTTTTTCAAACTTTGGCTGGTATCTTCGATGTAGTGACCATTAGAAGTATTTGTAAGTAACGCGTTATACATCCTAAAAGTATATTCAGTATTTATAAGTACATTATTATATATTGTGTTTATGCGGTAGGTACAACTATAGACATTTGAATTGAAACAAACATTTCCCAGAACCATTTTATAATAATAATAGTAAACCGTACTTCAATAAAATGTATGTTTAAGTGAACAGTTACTCTGTAACGAGTCACAAATACGTAGTAACCAGCAAGAATTGCCGTAGTAGCATATTTCTGAACTTATTTTCTAACTAAGGAAAGAGATTGCTCTAACTACATATTTTACCTTTTGCAGGTAAAATAAATAAGTTATATAATCTATACGGTATGTATGATGTCTTTTTTTTTTTTGGTTTCGAAAACTTTGAATGACTGTCACTGTTTCATCCCAGTAGCGTATTTTCCGGATAAAGACGTATGGACGATAGAGATTCACATTTGGCCTGTTTTCCTAGTATCTAATGTTTTAACCACGATGTCTTAGACAGTGACGTATTTACGGGGAAGGGGGGGGGGGTCCAGGGGTACTGGAACCCCCCAGAACCTCTACAAAAAATAAAAAATAAACTAAAATTCTTACATATTTGCAGAATTGGCTATGTTAAACATTCACAGAGAAGTTGAAATTACTATTGATGAAGTGATAGAGGAGTTGGCCAAAAAATCGAGACAACTAGAATTTATTTTATAACAATACTTTATAATATATAATGTTAAATACAATATATAGGTATATATATAATATTACATTATATATTTAGTTCAACTTCCTCCAAAAACTGCATAAGGATGTAACTATTACAATATAATATACAGTTTATATTAGTTATGTATAAACTGTGGACCCCCCCCCAGAAAAAATTGAAAATACGCCACTGGTCTTAGATGTGTGCAAAGATAGACACATATAAATTTACTTATATTATTTTTTAAATTATAATTCCATTTTATTTGTTAGATGAATATTCCAAAATATGCTTTTCATTGCACATCAGTCAATTTTGTTAGAAGATTGGAGTTCGATTTATGAATATTTTCAAGACCTTTAATTAGCCTTAACACTAAATGCACCAATAACCTTCGATCTCATGATATAATCCTCAATTCGCTACTACAAGTACAGGCAGGGATGGACAGTATCTTAAATACTTCATCACACTCACATCTAGAACTCAAAATCCAATAATTAGAGGAGCTCTATTATTGCGTAATTATAATATTAATTTAGATAAATTTGATCATTTTAATAACTATAAGAAATATTTAAACAAAATGTTTCCAAAAACATTTGTTTATTAGTTTGGTAATTAAATGTTTTAGTTTTTTAAATATTCCTTTGTTATACAATTTTTTTCTTATTAATATTGTAGTAATATCAACTCAGCTCATCCGTTTCAAGCATATGCTTATTGGATGAATTTGCAACTTGTTTATTTTATATTAATTGTTCTTAATTAACTTGTATTATTTTGTTGCAAAATTAATATATATTATTATTTGTATTTTGTATCTTTTAACATTTTTGAGTTGTATCTTGTGTCCAAATACTTATTGTGGCTGTGTATCTTGTATATTTTCATTTTATGATATTTGTGTAAAGTTATAAAATACAAATGAAAATACATTTTTTTTCTGATAAAAAATAAAAATCAATTTTAAATTTACCTTAAGTAATATACGAAGTTGACTGATATAAGCACTAAATTAATTGAAAACATGTTTGGTAAAACAAGTTTTAAAGAATTGGAGACCTGCTTCAAGATAAATTGTGTTCTTCAGCTGGCTTCATATATTTACCAACACGTTCTGGATTATGTGATAAAACGTTGGAAAATTTAATATTTTTAATAAATAATTCGTAATTTTTGAAATAAAGTAATGCGTATTTAATTAATTTAAATTGGTTTTATTTGTATGTTATTTATTATTTTTTATTATTATTATTTTTTTTTTTATTATTATTTAATCCTAAAAAAAGATAATGGACCGAACCTATTATTGAACCATAATAAATATTTGTGTGTTTTAATTTCATTGAAAATAAACAATGTTGAAATATAATGAATTTTAATAATTATATCTATTAATTAAAAAAAAAAAAAATTAATAGTATCTTGTATTTTGTAGGTATCTAAAAAAATTAACAAAATATATCTAGTATTTATTATCTTTTTAAAAATTTCAAATGTACCTATATTATATCTTGTATCTTCAGGAGAAAATGTATGTATCTGGTATAGAATATCTAGATACTTTTTTTCAAGTATTTTGCCCATCCCTGAGTACAAGTACCTAATACAGCATGACTATTAATGTATTTAGTAACCTATTACTTGTATATAAAGATTAAAAATTATAATCGCTCTGACTGCTGACTACCGTACGATAACTACCGAAAAAAAAACAGGTTGGCTGTTTGGAAGTTGAAATGTTACTTATTAAATATTATTGATTTTTATCACCTAAAAATGAAAAATTGTTCCCAAAAGAGTTTAATATTATTTTCTATTTTCCTATAGTTCAATAGTTTAGTTCATTTGCTTCTATTTTGAATAAAATTTACAAAAAGTATTGAACGAAAACCGAGCGTTTCTTATCGTTTACACCAGTGGAATAACTTATTATGTAATACACACATATATTCGCATATATATATATATATACGATTATATAGTTATGTCAGTGAGTGCAAATATTGTTAGATTAGTTTCAGTTAGGATATTATTAAGTGAGTACATATTTTATTATTTTTTCTTACCAATAACTTTGTTGAATATCACCGGTTTGTTTTTCCAATAAATGAACACTCCGTACACAGGTATGCTGGTCAATATCATCAAACAACCGTAGCCTATAATCATATGTTTGAAAAATGTGTAAAATTGCGTAGTAGATGAATTTGCATCAGTCGTTACGGCATCACTAGGAAGGTAATGCTCGGCCCGTAACGCAGTAACCCAAATGGCTTACGCGATAGACCGTGACGTTATATAAATTATAAATAACAATATTTTTTTTTCGATGATCCCTTCAATCAAAATTTTCTTCGCATACATTTTATGATGTGTACATATAAAACACATTAGGTCATCTCGCGAGTGTGCACATAGTGCAATGTATATGGCGCACGTAATGCGATGTGTAGGTACACGGTTAATATTTTGATAATATTTTATTTTAACTCGTTGAAATTGTACATTTAAGATATTGTACAGTTTACTTTTTACGTAAAACTTATATTTGTCTGACTATAAGCACACAGTCAGGGGTGAATAGTTTACAGGGCCTGCAGTCACATGATCTTTGACTTGCTCTAGATATCGAAAGCCACGCGTCTATATCAAGGACACATAACAGGTAAACCCTACGTTGATCTGGCGAAGAAATACAAAAATAATTTAAAAAATACACGCGGAGAGGATCAAAACTTCAAGTGCCTTCTAGACAAAAGTCTTTGGTGCGCGTCAGGCGTAGGTCCACGTTGGAATCATGACACGTGATTTCCCGGTGCCGGATAAGGAAAAACCGAGATAACTCTCTCTCCTTATGGGCTTAGCATTACACGATAAAAAAAATCGTTAACCTATGATTATATGGTGCGTAATAAATAATTTAAGTATTTTCGTGGAAAGGATGTCGAGACAGGAGTGTACAATTCTGATCACTTCACTCAAGTATAGATAAATAAAAATAATATGCACACACCTGTTTCCACCGGACTAGCGATTATTGGAATTATCGTGACAAAAAGCGTTGCAGCGATGTAGAGAACAGGGAAGAACATGTTGACTTTGATTGGTCTTTTCAAATCTGGCTGAGTCCAACGTAACCACGGTATACACAAAACCGAAACTCCAATGCTCAACTGTAATAATACGCGCTCTTGAGTAATACGAATTTATGAACTGATCTTGTTCTTATCTGTAATAATAGCGCAAAATGGCGTATCCGAGAGTGTATACGTACCCAAGTGGCAAATCCGACGTAGTTGATGAGAGCGTAAATATTTGATATTTGCAAATACACTAAAGACAGTAAACACTGCAACAAATAAAAAAAGAAACCATCCCCCCGAATTATTCGAGTGACTATTTTCTGGTTGCATCGATAAAGCCATGTTATAAACAATATTAATTACTATGCATATAACTGCCGGTGTAGGCGTCAGTCGGTTGATTTGGATCATCGTAAGGATTTGTGGCATTTGTCCCTCGCAGGCTCCGGCGTAGAACAACCTGAAAACATTAGAAACGTTCAACTATTATAATTTATAAACTATGCCTCTGACGCAAATATTTTGAACCTAATTTAATCAGCTTCGTTCGAGGTGGGGGAGGTGGTCTGGTTAAGGTCTCTCGACGAAAAGAAAATAGCACGTCGTATATGGTTTATTGAACGATGTTCGTAAATTGTTGTGATTAATTAGTCCTATAGTTTTTGATACGCGATTATCGATTTACAATATTTTCTGCGTCTATATTTCGTTAAATTTAATGTTTATATATATGTTTGACTGATCTATTTTGATGTTAACTTGTAAAGAAATCGGATAAGATAATTACTTGCTGAAGTTCAGTGATACCTACTATTTCACGAAGACATGAACAACAGTTTTCACGGTTTAACATTAAACTGTGACGAGTACATAATCAATAATCATTGAATCGTTCACTCAATAACCCACGACAAAATACGTAGGTACCTAAGTGTCCGGTTTTTAGTCTGTTTTTTCTACTATAAATCATGACCACCGTACGTCCGTATCCTACATATTTATATTTTTTCAAAAACATTTCTTTATTCTTTTTATAACTGTTAGGTTAATTTCCTAATAGTGGGGGAAAAATAACGCAAACTGAAATATTTCGTTTAGAAGAAAAACTCAGGAAGATTTCAGTAAGTTTTGGGGGAACTCTGTCTACTCCAAATCTCCCACTCGGTTTGCGCTAATGACAAATTGTATAATTGCAACACATAAGATTCACTTAATTCTATCATAAACATAGCCATTTAGTTGTTAGATAGTCTTAAAAAATCTTTTTTACATTTTTGAAACTATCTAAGTTGAGTATTTAAATTATTTTTACCCAATTATTTTCAAAATTTTTACATTTACAATTATCTAATAATTTGAGAAAACTTTAAAAATTAAACACCCTATAAACTTGAATTAAATTAAAAATATATACATACTTACTAACAATTATAAATAAAAGTGAAATATTACAAAGCAAAAATTAAGTCTTCATTCATTGAAGTATATAATATAGTTAAAACATATAATGCATTGCAGTTGTTATACCTGTACTTTTAACACTGTACCGACATTATAAGGTGTTTAATAATTTCATAACTTTTTTCAACTATATTGTTGTTTTTTTTAATTATTATGCTAAAGCATTGGATTTTTCTTATGAGTCTTTATTTATTTATTTTTATTGTTGTATTTCGCGCTAACAAAGAATTGCAACAGTTTTCATGATAGTTTTCACAATCTATTTATAGCATAATATTTTCTTATTTTTATACTACAACTAAACTATTAGAATTTAATGAAGCGTGGAATGTCATAGTTTACAAAGATGATGCTTTCTGTAAACACTTTTTCATACAGTAAATCTACATAAAAAATGTCATATTACGAGTGAATTGCATAAGGTATTAGATAGTTATTCAATTTTTACTAAAAATAATAATAATGATTACTAAAAAAAAAGTTTGAAACACATGTTGAAAAAGGCTTCGTGGTTTGAATGTTGTAATTAGTGAATGTTGAAATGTTCAAATTAATGCAAAATAATTTATAAAGATTTTAAAGTTTGAAGTAAGTCTTAATTGTTAGTTTTTTCAAATCGTGAAGATAATATACACAATACGATAAATTTATTGAATATTTTTTCCCGATTTTTGCTTAAAATGTTGTTTTTTTTATGCCATGATTAATATTGATCTAATAATGATTATTTAAAGTTATTATATAAGTGTACATATCTCACCATTTATTATAGAATAGACTATCACTATTTTATTACCAAAATTAAAATGTAATACAATATATTTAATAAATTAGAAAATAGAAAATATTGTTATTAAAAATAACATGTGTTTCATTTTTTTTGCGGAAATTTGCACTTCAGATCCTCGTAAATAGGAACTATTTTCGGTTCCTCGTTCCTGTTTTTGAAAAGGAACGCGTTTCAAGCTTCGCTCCTATTAAAAGAATACGTTGCTACCTAACACTGGTTATAATTTATTCAAAGAAAACAAAAATTGCTAAAGAAAATAAAAGAGTCCCTATTTATGAGGAACTGGAACACAAATTTCTGCAAAATAAAATGAAACATATGTTATTTTTAATAATATTTTCTATTTTCTAATTTATTAAATATATTCTATTAAATTTTAATCTTAGTAATGAAATAGTAATAGCCTATTCTATAATAAATGGTAAGAGATGTATATTTATTTGGTCTCAACTGAAATTTATCTTTAAAGATTTATTAAATTTAAAAAAACTACTATTAAGTAAAACGTTTCACACATATAAATATGTTACATCTATCATGGATGTTTGAAGTGCAATATAATTAATTACTAAAATTTTTAAAATATATAATTTAATTATTGATTACCTTGAACTTGTTAGTAGAATACCGTTGACAGCACCAAATGTAGATAAAGCAACAAATACGGGGATTGTCCATGCCATAGGACCGTACAATCTATCGGCAAAAGTCTATATTTATAAAAAAAAAGAAATCAGTTTTTTAACATAACAAATGATTAATATTTAATGATTTAATTTTTAATTAGAACAAAAAAACAAAATAACATAATACATTATTAATCTGTAACACATTAACACAATAACACTAGTAATTTCATAGGCCGTTCTTCAAATGTACTTATTTATAAATAATTTGAAGTACATAATAAGACATGGTTTTATAGTATCTAATTTTTATACCCGATAAGTGCACAGTAAAACTCGGTTAAACCGAGCTTCGAGTGACTGAATCCAAAAAGCGTTTAAATAAGCTGAAAAGTGTCGAATGAGGTAATTGAAAAAAAATCTACAAGGAGACCTACTTTTTTCAAGTACAACTTAAACTTCAATTTATGGGTGCCATTAGAATTTGTACGCATTAGAAAGTTAAGATGATCCTTTTTGATTTTTTTTCTGGTCACTTTCGTCGCACTTTTCCGAAATGTTCAGTCCATCCGAAATAATTATAGGTTTATGCTTTACTTACACTTACATTCTCGTGACACTAGATAAAACGAAATCTCTATACAAGACGATATTGTACAGAAAGAACAATTAAAAATTAGCCAACGATTGATTATAGTAGGAGCGCCAGAGACGATCCAAGTAAGGTCATGTCCTTACTCGAGTATGCATGGCCTACCACTTATACACAACAATATGGTCATTTTTAATTAATAAAGAAAAAAATGTAGTAGTTCACCGTTGAAAAAGGAAAATATTAAAGAAAAAAAACTAAGTACTGTAATATTATATTATAACATTACGTACAATATAAATTCGTGTCTCGTATTACATTATTTATATTTATAGTTAATTAATGTAATCTCATTTTTTACCAGGCCCGACTTTATAATTTTTGGTCTCTCGTTGGCCCTACCTAGTGAAATATCCTAATGTCGCAATTCAATAAACTGAAAAATACTAAAGCTCATCTTCAATGTTCCACTTATATTATAATCATTTATCAATTATTGACCATGCGTAAACATTCGTGAACAAAACGACCAACATTTTCAATTTTAATCATCAAACAAATTTTAATGATAATTATCGCCTTCTGCTGAACTAAATACTGTATTATCCGTTAAGAAACAAAAAAAATAATTGAATAAGTATTTTTTTACTTTGAATTATTAACTATATTATAGTAATGTCTAGAGATCATCGGAAAACCGATCTCTTAAGCGAGTTATACTGTATGTATACCCTAAAAATATCGATATTTGAGTGTGATTTATTTCGCATTTAACCGATACAGTGGATTCGATTGAAATACTTACAACGGCAACAGCTTCCGAATTGAGAACTTCTTGTGGCGATAACGTCGAGTAAAACGCTACATTGGTAAAGACGTACACAACGGTGACGAGTATGCATGATATTGCGATCGCTCTTGGCAGGTTTCTGAGGTAGAAAAATAATAAGAATAAAATTAGATCGAAACGAAGTAAAAATGGTGGCTATACGAAAATTAATTAAAACAATGAAACAAACCGTATGGGATCTTTTAATTCTTCGATCACAAAGTTTAAGTAATTCCTAGAAACAGAAAACGAGACGTTATTTGTAGTATAGAAAAAATGCAACATCATGTTATACGGTTTTCAGAGATTATATTTTAATATCGTAGCCATGCATTGTCCTATAATATGTTAAGCCTGGATTCAGTTGCCTATAACGAACAAAATAAACAGATATAATATGAATTTGTAAAATAATATGAAGACATGCACCGCAAATGTTACATACGGAAACATAGTAAAAGAATGCACCTTATCATATATCAGTATAATGTATAATACATTGGTATAGGAAAAAATTGAATATAAAATAGTATCGTAATGGGAATTCGTTTCACACCATTATTCATTACAATTTGTACGTATAATGTTTAGATTTGAATCCAATGAACTGACTTCAAATATAATCATGACGAAACGTTTACAGAGAAATATTATAAAGCTAGACATTAGAAATAATTAATTGTTTCTTAGTTAATAATATTTTAAATTTAAAAAAAAATTGAATAACCTGTCTTTATAAGAGAAAAAAACTGAATTACCTATATTTCATGCACGCAACACGTTTTAGGACTTTCTAGTATTATTCTTAAGATATTAGATCGATCATGAACAAGTGTTTTTTTTTTTTATTATTATTAATATTCATTGAATACGTTTTGTTAGGGACATATTATGACCTATTTTCTTTTAATCTTCATTTGTAAGAGTAATGTGTTTGAGCAATTTAATTGAATTTTGTCCATTCCCATGCGGAATTCTTATTAGATAACATTAAATTATTATTTTTATTACTTTAGCATGCATATATATATACGTTAATAGATCTGTACACTTGATGAACCTGTAAAATAAATAATAGTAAAAAATATTTTATTATTCAGTACTAACCATCCGTTATAAGCGAAAAGACCAGAATAAAATGAGAGAGCAATTGAAGTAACTTCGGTTTTTGTATTTAGAAATGTGAAATGTTCAGTATGACCTTTAAAATAAAGTATATAAAAAATAATAGATAATATAATCGTATTCCGTGATATTATAGCTGAAAATATATTAAAAATTATGCAGCAGTAACACTGTAACCACATTTCTCAAATAATATTTATATTGTATTTATAGTATTTTTCAAACGAGATGTGATGACTACATATTTGTTTCAATATGTATGAAACAATACAAATGATTAAGTTCGTTAAATATCATAAACTCATAAATAATTATATTATGCACTAACAAATTTGTACATTTTGCTATTTTTAGTAGTCAAATCATTATTAAATAACGATTAAATAAATTTTATACCTGCGTTGTCATACAATTAATAATTATTGATTTTAAATAATTGTTCTTGATAACGTTAGCTACTATATTAATCTACATTTTATAAACTCGTGATTTAATTTGTTGTTATTTCAATAATTCTATAATCATTAAATGATTACAGTTCGACTTATTGAACACGTTTCAAACGTAAGATAGGTTATTTTTAACTTTGTAATTTTCACATTGGTTGTAGACGAAAATTCTTATTTATAATATCGTTACTTTCCCTCCAATGAGCTATAGATGTCTTAAATGTGTTAGAAGTTACATGAATTATTTACAGGAATTTAGAATGTTTGGTCTATGTCTATTTGTTTGAAGAATTTGAAAATATTGCTGTTATTTTGTTGGTTGACTAATTCTTCGAATGTTTAAGGATTGTGGAGTATAATACATGCAGCTGAGTATTTGTGGGAGAAAATGATTATCTGTTCCCTAATGAGAGAGGTTTTACATGTATCAAACTCTAGGATGGGTTCCTTGGTAATCAAATAAGCGAATAAGATGAGAATGACCTATTCTAGTTCTGTTTATAATAATGTGTTATTATTATTATTGTTATATACATTATACCTCTCCGGGATGAGTTATCTGGATATGCCTATTTGTTCACTGTATTTTTGACGTTTCTTAATTTATCGATGATGGTGGTAAGTTGTGGATGTCACCGTTTGATAAAACATTTTGTCAGCTTTTTTGTTCCCAGGAATTTCTATGCGAGATGTAACCCACATGAATTTGATTTAATTTTTGTTTATAAAACTGAAAATGAGTTCTTTGGTGAACTGGACTAGTTAATTTTTGGGTATTGGTCGTGGAGTGAGATTAGGGCGCTGAGAGAGTCACTTATTATGAAAGAATTGTTGTTGTCTGACGAGATTGTAGATTGAACTATCATGGACATCGTAATGTTTCAGATGTGAAAATGCTGGTGAAGGCTGGAAGTCGGAAAGTTTTGACTAGGGAACCGTCTATTATAGCGAAACCTGTCTCGTTTATAATCTTTTATTGCGTCTGTGTAAATTAATGTATGATCGAAATAATTGTTTGTGGCAATAATAATATATAAATATATAGGTATATACATCTTATACATAATATTGTCATATTTTATTTTATTCGAGATATGACATAAAAGAAATAGCCAAAATATGTGAAATCGAAATTCGTGTATCTATCTATATGCGTATACGCATTGATCGTTTTTGTATAACAAGATTCCAATTACATTCAAAACGTATACAACGCTCAAGAAAAAAGAACAATCGAAAATTAAAAGGGAAATCGAGTAAGATTATTCCTTGGAATGACACACGTTTAATGTACCTACAAATATATATATATAAATACAATAAATACATGTGTAATGAAAAAAAAACGAAAAACATTACATAAATAATACATAAAACCGCTGTACAATACGTTGCGATGTCTATACATATTATTACGTTTGTCAACTAGATATTTGAGGTGTTCGGCAAAAGATTTTACATTATATACATTTGTATACATTACGTCAAATAGTACTTATATCTAGTTATCATCCGGTGAAATGACTATAGGTATGCAAACTTATGGCACGCGAAAAGTTAAAACATTCGTTTAATTATATTCAATTCTTAATAATAAATAATAAGGCCACAATGAACTACTATAAAAATGACAGCATTTATTTACAGCGTTTTATAAATTATCAATTAATTGTTTAAACTATTCACGTAATTCATTCTTTTTGGGAACGAATTTTCACGGATTTGATTTCAGATCAGTAAAATAGATGAATGCGGTAATGCACTTTATTAAAAGTGAAAAATATTTAAGCTAATATACATGAATTGGCATCAAATGTACAACAACAAAAATCATGTTAAGAAAATCAATAAATTTTATGTTAGTTTCTTAAATCAAATCTCCATTTTATTTACTCTATAAATTCAACAAATCCATTTGAATGAATATAATATGTTTTTATACTAATGTATTTATATTTATAATTTAATGGCACAAAGAAAAAAATAAGGTAATTTTAAGCATATAACGTTGAAAAAATTTGTCACCCCTATCATAATGTACTCGTATAAGTAATACAAGTGAGACATAAATTGTACAGGTATAATATACACGTGCATATAGCTATAATTATAATATTACGATAATATTCTATAAAATATAAAAAGATGTACTGTTTAACATCAACGTTTATATTAAATAATAGAAAAAAAAATGAAAATTACGGGTTGCAAGTAAGAAGGCGTATTAAATATTTTTTTATATACCTCGTCTTAAAATTCCAATAATGTTTAGTAACACTTTACATAATATTCTGGATGTAGCCACGCAGTAGTTCTTGTTATTATATGACTGTGAAGAGTATTAATTTGTCTAATCCAACGGTGGCTTTGAATATTTATACACAAGATTAAGATTTCAAAAAAAAAGTGAAATATTTTCAAAAATTAAACATATATAGGTTGATGTAAGTAGAAATGCAGTAATTCTATAAGCCCCATGTACGTGTTTGTTTCATTTTCATTATTTTTATGATCATATATTTTTTTTTGTCATTTGATGCCATTATAATATTTATACATCAAACAACAATGAAATCATGGAACAACAGTGTAATCTTAACAGAATTTTAGGTAATTTTTTTTATCTTATAGGTACTTTAATTAATTATTCTATATTTTTCCGGAGTTCACTTCGTTAATGTGTCAAACTGTCAAAAATAATATCATAATTTTACTTATTCCATATAAAAGTACAAAATTAAGATTTCCGGCAACTGTGCAGTTAATGAGAACTAGTCAGGATTCTTGTAGCAAAAAATTTGATACAAATCGGTGTGTTTGCAGAAAAAAAAAGGTGTTGTGCAATTCTAAATGCCACGATAACCTAGCAAGAACAAACAAATAATGTAACTATAGTTAATTCAGCTTTAATCAAATAAAATATTATAATACATTTTAAATGTATTCTATACTTTAATGGAAATCAAACTAAAATTGTATGGAATAACTAGTTTAAGTATAATATTCATATATAATTTCATACTAACATTCACAGATATTTCATTAAATACTTAGTTATTACATAAAATAATAGAATTCAACACTTTAACTGTAACATATATTCATTTTCGTTCTCATATTGAATATATCTCCTGCAATTCCTTAAGAATTTTAGGATTTATACGATGTTATACTACTCAATTTGACTCAATACCTTGTTTAGTCATATTATATTTTACTCTAGTAAAGTTCATCATGAATTATGGGTCTATAATTTAAAATCTGTCTCTTTATGTTGACATCCAGATAATTGAGCGAGTCCAATCTTGTTTCCTTAGTCTCACTGGTTTTCTCCTAAAAATCGACCACCTTCAGCATAATTATTCACTTGTCATGGGAATATTAAAATTCTCTTCACTAGAAGTTAAGCGGGATAGGGCAGATAAATTATTTTTATTCAACCTATATCACGGTAAAGTTGACTCATTTTAACTCTATTTTATTGTTATCATCACTTTAAATCGTTCTGTATTTAGTTATTAATTTATTCATTACATCAACATATAATTTTCAAAATTCAATTGGCGTATGTATGTAAAATTAAAAATTAAATTAAATATACACGTGAACAGTGTAGCTTTTATATCATATTGTATGAGGTACAAAATGTATTGACTACAACATATACATTTTATATTAACTCATTTTTATTTTTTTAAATTTATATCACTTGAGTCCCATTTTTCTCTAAGTGACTGGTAAATTAAAAATATATATATATATAGGTACCTTTAACATTTTAAAATTTTTCATCCCAAAAAATGTGCTTACCTCATATTTAAATGTACTTACTATTCGATTACAATTTCAAAATTATACTGTTTGAGAATTGTTATTTTTCTAAAGAAAAAAAACTCAACGCAATGGCTATGTTGACATGCTACGTCATTATTCGTAGGTTAATTCAATGGCTATTGACGATGATATATACAATTATGTATAATGATATTTATCCCGCTCAAATTGTCAAAATTCAATGAATAAATATTCATATAATACAATTGTACAAGTTAACAATGAATAAATATATTGACCTATAAGTAACAAGTGTAATACGAATTCCAATGCGTAGTTAGACAACATCCGAAAAACGTCTAGACAGACCTGACCGTATATTGATCGCTAAGAACTTTAATGGCAATGTTGGTACAACAGCGTATAAGATAATAAATACAACTTTAAAAATAATATAATATAATATATATTAAAATAAAATATATATGTACTTGTAAGTATCTATTTACGTGTATTGTATGATAATCATGTCAGGTAGGAATTAAAACGTTTCAAACACCTGTTTGTTGTTACAATATTTAATCTATAAAACATTAATGTTTTTTATCATCTCGATTAGTTAAATCCACTTATCTTCTAACTCCAGACATCTAGAACCTTTTCCAATAACCATACCGTACATTCGAAATGAAATCTATCCATGAACTTTCTCGTAATCAACCCCTCCTGCTAATAACCAACGTATCGTAGCATTGTGATATCCTATCCCAGCTCTCAATTCACCTCATTCCCTTATTTATTTATTTATTTATTGAACGTTACTGTTGGGTAGATTTTAATTTCAATAAAACTGATTTAGAAAAAAAAAATCGTACTCAATTTAATTACGTTTATTAAACGTTACAACAAATATTTTTCAACTAAATTCGAAACTATTAATCTTGATTGAATGTTAAATTTATCTGAATAGTAATGATAAGATTAATCATTACTCAAAAAATCAAAAAATCTATGTAAATATTCGTTTAATATGTACAGAAATTAATTTTTACTGTCGAGAAGCCAGCTGTTTAAATTTAAATTTCTTCATTTATTATTTGTACAACGTCGTCATCAAGATAAAGTGCTTTTAATTATACGAATATATCATGAATTTCGAACTACTGAAATAAACATTAGCTATTATTTTTATCAAGTAGATTTTTATTTATTGGGTTCTAAAAATATATATTACTCCAACATGATGATGTTATTAATCCCTATAATACGATTTGGTAATAAACCAGAGATAGCAATATTCTTTGATCGAAGTAGATACTTAATTTAGTAGTAGCTACCTAGGTAGTCACTATTTTTCTGCTACGACTGCAATTAAAACGTATAACGTATGTGAATGGAGTAATCATAACCATTTTCTTCTAATTTTCCCGAAACAAAAACCCACCGACATAGCTTTTCATTTACATCTAAAATTTTCATTGTACCATTACAATAATTAATTTTTTTTATTTGAGATAAATAATTAGACAGAAATAAAAATAATCATAATAGAATGATAAAAATTCGATATTGAATTACATCTGATTCCGAAAATACAACTAAAAATATGAAAAGAATAATAAATCTAGTTTTTAAAAACAGTTTTAAGTGAAAGTCTGTATAAAATAAATATTGAAAATGTCTACAGTCATAAATATTCGTTAAAATAAACATTTTTTTTGTGAAATTCAAACTTTACAGTCTGTGTACAAAAAAATTGTCTAGACAAAAATCCCAAATTTTATATTTACAAATGAAATAACTCATTGCTATAGACATTGTATAAAATGTTAAATGAAACTTAAAGGTACATAATTTATCAAAATAAATATAGACGATTGCCAAACAAAAATTAACATTATTTTTCAAGTTTAGAATTTCGCTTGAATTAACTAATTAGAAACTGAAAGATGATAAGTGTATTTGCATCAAATACATTAAAAATTGTTTCGTAAAATTGTTTATATACATTTCTCACCCAAGAATAAGAAATATTTTCCTAATTAACAATTGAATTCTGACGAAAACTTTTATTTTAATGTATACGACTTACTTTTTTACTGATTAAAAATGTATTATTTAATGATTTATTTATTAATAAATTATTATCTATAACTGGAATAGGTAATTTAATTTTTAATTAAAGATTATTAAATTAGGATTAAAGATAATAACAATCAAAAACTGTAATGCATGTAGATAAATAGCAATAATTAATTATAAGTAATAAATTTCGTATGATATTCTTTCTTATATTCTTATCGATTTATAATAAAAACTTTACCATTGATTAAGCCCATTTCAAAATAAAATAAAAAATTAGTGTCTTAAAAATATTATAGTATCACTCCAATTTGAATATTTAAATTAACAGTACATTATCAACTACAGTTTTGTTTAAACTTTATATATTATATATATAAACTTACAAAAATAAATAATCAGTATTATCTTTAGAGTTTGATAAATTTTATAGTTTATTTCTCGTGGTGCATAATCATATTAAAAATAAAATATTTTGTGTTTTCGAATCAATAATCAGAAATAGGATAGAAATATTGGGTGCGATAGAAATAAAAAACTTTGAAAGTGAATATAATTGTAATTTTTTTTTATATAAATTAAGTTTTATAAGTACCTACTTAATATTATTCTATGGTAGTATGGGTATACACTAAAAATAATTAAAAAACAGAGATATTAAAAGAAAAAATATGTATTGCGTATTAAAAAAAAATCAACCAGCATTTTTTGGATATTTGCAACCGTTTCGGATATAATCAATTATTTGCATGATTATTCTTTTAATAAAAATCGAATTCCGAATGTAAAAAATTAAAACGAATATTACATAACATCACAGTAAAAAACAAATTAATCCGGTAGAGTTAAGAAAATCACTAGGTTTAGTTATGCACGTATAACTATAATGCGTATGGTAGATAAACGCTTAATTTATTTATATACGTTATAATAATATATTTCTTGGAATCATAATGGAAGTATATTTATATATAATACATAAGAATTTTTTAAGTTTACAGTAGGGCTTAAAAAATAATCCCCTCCATTTCAAATATCAATATTTTTATGATATATGATCATATTTACGAGAGATATTACTGTGACGATCAAGAGTGTATATATACTTTATCAATGCGTCGCAGATAATACATAAATCGATACGGATAAACGCTGCGCGGAGAAGGAAAGCAATTTTTTAAATTTAATTTTTTTTTGTACATAATTATTTTCCGATATCCTTCGCTTGCAACCGAACCACGTTGATGAGAAAAAATAATTAACTTAAGTGTTCCGAACGGAAAAGTGTATCGGTATGACACTTACGCGGGTCTACTGTAAGATAATTATGTTGCATGAAACGATAATTGTGCAATTACTTTTGTGTAGGAGAGACGTTCGGTTCTTATTTTTTTATTTTCTTATGTATGAGGCAGGGAGTATACCACGGCTTTAAATAACATTATAATAATTTATCAGAGACAGTGAATTAATGGTATTCTAAAAATGTGATATTTAATATCGGAAAGAAAACGACTGTTAAATAATGACAAACAAAACCGATAGTTTTTTTTTTTTCAAATGTTATGCACTACGGTACACCTATTTATTAAACTGTACGGTCAAATATAATATTCACAATAACCCACATTAGTTTAATGTTGC
Organism: Sipha flava; assembly: GCF_003268045.1. NCBI lineage: Eukaryota > Metazoa > Arthropoda > Insecta > Hemiptera > Aphididae > Sipha > Sipha flava. The sequence goes on from NW_020272062.1 coordinate 2,855,671, forward strand.
ACGAAAACTCAATGCCTGGGGTGAACGATGCGAATAAAAATAATAATAATGAAATCGACATCATAACATATAATCTAGAAGCGCGAGAGTGGTGTTATGAAAAAAAATAAATAAAAAAAATATGTAGGTAACTGTGAACAGTTTTTGTAACAGTTTTTAAAAAGAAACAGTGAACCACAATGGCTTCGTACGTCCGCGCATTGATCGATGCGTAATTTTATTTGCATCGTTTCTGTTGAGGTCCTAAACTTAAGGGACCTACCCCGAAGCGGGTTAGTCTACACACTCAGGAATGATTATCTCCTGCGTGTACAAATAATTTCAACGGACGTATATACTGTAATTACAAGGACCACTTTTAGCGAAAATTTAAAATCACCGCTGCATGGGCCATGGGTTTTCTGATCGTATGTGAAAATCGTCCGATGTATACTTAATAACAATAATTATATCGTTGTAAACAATGCACGCGCCGCGACACCGTTACGGTGAGATTCGTATATTTTTTTTCTTTCTTCTTGTATTTCGCTAAGTATTATATTATTATCGGTTTTTTCACCTATAGTTTTTCTATTTTTTTTTTTTTTTTTACTCTTTTTCTAGCACGTTCTTATAGCCGATACCTGTTGCCATCTGAACAGGTTCTCGCCCCGCGTCTGTTCGAACATAATACACTATTGAACTGGAGTGTATTCGATTTTGTTCCGGTCATGTGCACCGACGACGACGATGTATTTTAAGTACTCCGTTCAGCACAATCGTGGCCGATCCGCGTTCATGCATTGACACTTGGCGAACTTGTTATGGTATTTTTTTTTTTTCATCATCATACAATCGGGACGGATTCGATGACAATTATATATACACGCGTCGCGATGGCTTTCTAATTCGTGCAATAATAAAACGAACGCACTGTCGGAACCAATAGGTTTTCATTTTTACTTAGAAGTACCAGAAAGTACCGCATATACATACAAATATATATATATATATAAGTATAGGTGGCGGGTATGGGGCGAAAAATTCGCAAATACCTATACAGACGGTGGATGACATTGGTATCTCGGTAGGCAGACGTCTGAAGAGATGAAAAATAATAATAGCAACTGTCAAAAATGTTGAGTCAAGTTATTAATTGTCCAATTATTAAGATGGTTTTATTAAGATCGCCTAATCGTACACATATTAGCTTGTAATTCATACATATTTTATAGGAAATTTTTGCACCCAACGTGTAAGGGGAATTTCAACGGTATTAGTTTTTCTTTGAGTTATCTACGTCAGGATTTCTCACCGATATCCCGCAACTATATTATTATTTAGTAACAATATTATGTATTACAGGTTTCGAGAAACAAAAAAATATAATGTATATTTGTATTCTCATCGGGTACACTTATGTGTGAATTAAACGTAAAATACGTATTAAGAAACGTTCTACGGTAGGTAAAAAAAAAATGTGAATCCAGAGGTACCTATGCATGTTCTGCTGTCGAGTGCAATACGTGATGGCGTGACAGTCGATAAGTGATGACCGTCATCCTCGCAACGACGACAACCGGACAACGTGATATTATTATTAACCGCATATTATTGTAGTGAATGACATGCGTTTCTCGAATGTCTGCTACTGGACCGCGACAATGAAAATAATGCGAAAAATTATCACGAAATAGAAATCGTATATATATGTTTCCGCGATGGATTCGCGAAGAAATCTGTCGGATTAAAAAAAAAAAACGAAAGAAAAAAAGTAAAAACGAAAATTAAACGATATACACGCGTCGCGGGACACCACAGCTATTACATTTATGTGTGTGATATGTTGCACGATACTGTACTATACTATATTAGTATAATAGATAATTTTAAATGGTTTTATTATATTATTGTTATTTTATTATAACGCTTTGAAAGTCCTGAATTTCTTTTCCTTCACTCCGGGGTCTCGCGATCATCCAAAATATATATATCTGAGTACATAAATATATGAGATTACAGTATAATATAGGATGGTTTTTTTTTAAATTCTGGAGCAGGTGCTAAATTATAAGTTTTAATGGGATGCGTTCAAATGTCAAAATAATTTATTGGTCAAATTGACAATATTATAAAAAAGAAAATTAAAAAATTGATGAGTCGCAGTTGATTGGATAATGAAAACGACGATTTTAACTATATTAATATTTCAGCGCCCTACTACTTTACGTTTTTATTTCAATAACACTAATTAGGTATACATTTATTTCAAGTTATATGATAATTGTGCCTTCAAACATTTTATATAAGAACCAACAAAGTTTACTGTTTAAAATTAATCCTGTCCTGGTATAATATTTTAAAATTTATCGGCCGTTTGTAGATCCTAATTGCACGATACGCCTTTTAAACAAATATATTTTTTACACAATATATAAAACCCATTTTTGTTAAAATTTATTGGTAAAATAAGCGTATTTTAGTCATTGAAAAATAATAAGTTTTTTTTTTAATTTGCCTTTGTTCGCACATTACAGCAAAAAAATAATAAGTTATTTAATAGGATTTATATTTTGTATTGATAAAAACAGGAAAATAAGTCCTCCGCGCTTCTCAATATTTTTCTTGTTGTAAGATTAGAAAGTTAATACGAGTATAATAATTGTATACTTTCCTACAACGACCAAAGAATCAGACATCAATATTAATTGTACATAAGTAGACATATTTTATATATTATTTTTTTTGGGGGAGAGGGGGAAATAATAATGAAATATCGATTATTTAGCAGTGAAATTTAACAGTGTAAACAACAAGAAGGGTACTAGGGCATGAGATATTTAGTAGTTGGCTGTCTATACAGATTAAATGCTTTCCTTAATTTCAAATTCATATATATATATATATACCCCTTGACGTGTAATATTAAGTTTTTAATTTTTAACTTTTAGAATTTTCAGTAAAAACTATTTAAGTTTTAATATTAAGTTATTTTAGCTTACATTACATAACTAAGAACTCACGAATAAAAACGCAACGAATTTAACCTATTGTAATAATTCGGCATATTGTGTTCGAAGGGGTTTCTTGTACAGAGAATGACAATGTATTTCCAAGAAATTATGAAATATTTTCAAGTATATTCTATGTTATATATTATTTTTAGACGTAATAATTTTTATTTAGTTTCGCTTTTTTGTCTATTTATTTATTTATTTTTTTTTTATCGGTTAAATATTTATACAGCATTTAGTATGTCAATACAAAACGTACAGGTTACGGTGAATGCTGGACGTGAACGCATACATATATTATCACGACGTTACCGAGGCTGTGTTAGGTAATTCGAACTCTTCGATTATTTTTGTTCAACGTGCACGGAATTTTTTTCGCCTCCGAACGAACCGTGCGATGTGCGCGCGTAAAGAATGCGGCGCAGACAAGAAAGGAAAAAGACAACGGTTAACGACCATGGTTGATAGGTGATTAGCGAGGAAATCGTTGTAAAACGCAATATAGAAAACCCGTCCGGAGATTAAGACGTGGAGCGTTTAACAGCGGCGTAAAGGGCCGAAACACAATAGGTTGGACGCGGTGTACGGGGCCGGCGGGTGCGGTGCGCAGTAGTGTTTCGGAAGGCTTCAACATCATCGAACACATATCGGTTCCGTCACGACGGAAGTAATTATACGGCACGCACGCAGGATCTCCGCGTCTTTCTCATTACTCGTTCGTCGCAGGAATAGAAAATGTACGTACGCGCATGTGTTTACTTTTTTTTTTTTTAATTCATACGTTTATTCCACCTTCCGCATTCAATATTATAATAACAGCAGCAACAACAACAACAACAACAATAACGAAGTATGAACGTACGGACGGTTTTCGTAAACACAATATTATGTTTACGTCGCGCGTAGATTTTCACTCGCCAGAACCGGTATCCCTACCCCCGCGTGCACATCGGGAAAATCTTCGAAACGGCGCGCGGCGTGTCCTTCGTGTCCGGTCCGTGTGCCGCAGTCGCGCCGTCGACATGCAGTCCTGCAGTGCCGTCCGCCGACAGTAAAACGACACCGAAACAGTTCCTCGTCCAGCGAACGCCGCCGCGTACAAACATCGTTCTTGCGACCGTCGCATTTCCCGCCCGTACGGTTTCCGCGTGCGCGCGCCCGCGCATATTACGTACGTGTACTTGCGACGCGGATCGAGAAAAGCGTTGACAGTCGAATAGAGCGGATCGGGGTTTCCACGTTTTACGTTTATATTTGTTCATCTTCCGTTTCTCGTTGTTTTCCCACGTCGAAACTCTCGTCCCGTCCAAATGAATAATGGCCAACACCGCGTCGTCGGCCATGTGTAATCGCGGGCCCGTGTCGCTGTTACCGTTGCTCGCGCTGCTCACCGTTTCCGCGCTGCTGTCGGCTCTCCTCTGTCCGACGCCCGTTGCCGCCGTCCCGGAATCCCGCCATGTCCGGCACAAGAGGACGGTGTCCGAGCTCGTCGAAGGCCTCATGAACGCCATGTACTTCCACGTGGATCCGTTGCCTTTGCCGTCCACTGTTATAACTCGGATCACTCACGTTCCAGCCGCCAAGGTTTACAAGTGAGCAAAACACATCAGCGATTTATTCGACACTCCAATTATACATTACACGCGCACGCACACGATATCCTACGTGCAGAGTGTAGGCACTTATCCGGATAAGTTGTTTGGCTCCGGTTTCACATGGTTACACACAACCGGCTAAATATCAGAACCTCGTACGCTGTTCCGTTTGTTCTACACATTTACACGTCTATACGGTTTCAAAGAGATGAGTTAATTTTCGACTTTGACGATGAACTCGTACAATGCGAATTAGTAATGAATTATTTCTAATGTAACTTCACTAACTGTATCACTAGTCGTCGACGTTTTCCGATAGAATCGATCTGTATTTAAAGATTTTCGTCCAAATCAAATGTATGTATGATATCGGATATTCAACACAATATTAAATTCCTGTGGATCAGTTTTTATATTGATTATTTATTTTGGGGCTTATTGGGCTTTTAAGACCATCCCGTCTCACAACTGACCTTCCATCCTTCTCTATCAGTTTTAAATCAAACTTTGAATCAAATTTCTTTTTTTTTTAATCAGTTTTTATACAGTTTCGAAATTTCGAACAGAGTTAAAAAAAATAATATGATACATACTCGGTTATATGTATCTTAGATTTAAAGTGAAACCCAAGGTTTTCACAAGATAACAATTTTGCTCTATATTTGAAACTTAATTCCTTAGTAAAATGATTACTCCTGACCTTCCACGAATATTCGATTAAAATAAGAAATTTCTAGTCAAACGTTAATTACATATTTTATATGATGAATAAATTTGATTTTTAACTGTCTTATACTCAATAATAAACTCCGAGATCATAAATCCATAACTAAATCGAAATCGATTTTTAATATTTTATTCAAAACATTTAAATCCAAGAAGGTTGAAAATTTTAATAAAAAATGATTTAAATATAAAATAAATGAATATAAAACCATTAGACTAAATTAATTTTACTTCATTTCATTTCCACAAGTAATACCCTATTGAAAGACTGAAAGAGCAAATATTATATATGTTACCGGCAATATAGATAATTCAGTAGCTTGCAAAATGTTTAGGCATTATATAAAATGCCAAAAATCACTGGGCAATATACATAATACGAGTATTGCCTAAGTATTAAGTATAATGTCAAACGTGGAGTAAGCAATATGATGAAAAAAAACAAAATTGGGCATCGCCTATTACCAACGACTATACTTATCGTTTATCATAAAGTGTGTGCACGATTTAACACAATAGATATTAATATTCTTTTACTACTTTAATAATAATTCTGAGGTACAATATTGAACGTACTAATAATTTTAATACAATATCGTCATTTTTCTCGTATTTTCGTGTCTCAATATGGTATTGCAACTATGCATACGATTTATATGAAGTCAAATTTTTATAACAAACTACAACATTTTTTTAAAAATTTGATCACTAATTCTAGTTTTTTATCTGATGAACAGTATAACAGTATAACAGTTGATAAAAATTCTATCCACAAGAATTGGCCAAGGACTTTTAAAATGTGTTTATAAGTCCAAGTGTCAAAATAAATATTGTATTCGCCTTAAAAATAACATTTTGTGCACTTCAAAATGTTACTTTTCTACATGTTACAATAAGTAAATAGTAGTTTAAGTAAAATATTAATATAATAATAGATGAAAATTAAATTTTGTCTGTAATATGTGTAATGATGTCGGTATAATAATTATAAGAATCTTAATGTTAATGTAATATAACATATTCATATAATAAAATGTTTTGTACTTTGCTTAAAAAAAAAAAAAATTGGCATTTTGCATAATGCCTAGGTATTTTATAGAATGCCTAGGTTATATGTAAAATAATATTGAAAATCATATGTTTTATTTACATCGCCTAAAATGGGACGGCAATTTGTATAATGCCTAGGCATTTTGCAAAATACCTGAATTATCCATATTACCGATAATATGCATATATATATATATATAGGTATGTATATATATATATATAGAGAGAGAAAAATATTCAAACTCTAATTTTCACCTTTATGTACATATTATTTTCTATAACTCCATTACTGTACACTATTATAATAATTTAGAAGAAAAAAATGGTTTTAAAATCGGAAATTAATATTTTAATAATTAACACGTTTGATCCGTGTGTACCTGAATTTGTCATCGTAATATATTAATACCTGTACTAAAGATACGACTACAGACTTTGATTTTATTACTTAATCAAATATCTTAGATACAGTGCCTAATGATTTTTAATATTCTTGTAATTTAGAAAAAATTGACAAATCCTTATCACAATTGAATTTACTTCACACCACAAATACTTATTTCAATAACTATAATACATATTTTTCAACGATAACCATCAGGTAATAATCATCCATATTAATCCGATAATAATAATCTCATGATACGTCATACAATTCATAACTTTGTAGAGTCGAAAAATAACAATAGATTTAACATATAATACACGTGTATTAAATAAATGGGCTTTAATATATTTTTGCCCGTGTGCCTCCACTCCGTGTACCCGTATATTCTTATACTCGTTCACAAACACGACCTTTACTTGATATGGTAAAAAAATAGTATGTGAAAGTATTTAATAATTTAAGTCATATATATTACGCGATTATGAATGCATAGTACTTAAAGCCTTATTATGACAAAAAGGTTACTTTTACCCAGTGATGCAGTCAGAAAAATATTTCGGGGAGGTTTAAATTTTCAATTATCTTCTACATTAACACTCAGGGGCGGATCTAGTGGGGGTTCAGAGGGTCAGCTGACCCACAGTTAATATTTGTTGACAAAATTGGCCTCTTGGAAATTTTTATCTCTTTTTCGACCTTGATTTGGACCCTTGGACAGTTGGCCCATCGGATTTACTTAAAAAATGAATGTCATGTATATTCAAAATTTAAAATTTTTCAATTCATAATTTATATTTTAAATTATATTGTTTTAGTAGGAAGTTAAGTAAATCATATTTTATTCCGTACGTTTGTTGCGCTGATAAAATTAGATTATGTTTATTATTCATAAATAAGTCATTATCGGTGGTATCGCTAATTCTAAAATGTAATATAAATATACTTATACACTTTTATGAGCATATTGAGTTTTTTTTTTTTTACAAAGTATTCATTTCTAATTCAGTTTCATCCCTAATAAATGGCCTCTTGAAATGACTTAACCCACAGTTCCCCGAATCTGGATCCGCCCCTGTAAACATTAACTATTTAATTTTAATAAGTTAACTAAACATAAAATAAAATATAAAATGTATTGTTATTTAGTTTACTGAAACTGAATAAATAAAGCCTTTAAAAATATATATTTGTCTACGTACATATTCATAAATCTAACTTATATTTTAAAATTAATATTTAATCTTCTTGAATGCTTAACAAGTTCTTTTAACATATCATTAGTCTTGATAATGTCATGATAGATGTATAATAATGCCAAATTATTACTATGTCATAAAATGATTGTATATTTCAAAATAAAAGAAACGTTTGAGGGGTTATAATCCGTTAATCCCTCTCTTGACTGCACCACTACTTTTACCTAATTATTATATTTAAGAATATAATAAAATATGAATGTATTTTATATCATTGAATACAAAACGAAGTAAAAATTATAAATTTTATTTAAAGTTATAAAAATTAAATTAAATTACTACTTCTGCAGCAATTCCGTAATAAATATTATATAAAATAACCAACTTTGATTTTATAAATCAATATTTTTAATAATTAATAACAAATAACTATAATTTTTCATAAAAAAAAAACATAAGAACATTTGGTTTTTGTTTGATATAATATACCTTCACCAATTGGGTTTGTAAAAAATATCGAATAAACAGCAAGATTTACGGAATGATGCAAAAAAGTTAAACCTATCGAATTGAAAATTAGACACGTAATACTATATTATACAATAATTTCAAATTTCAATAGTCACTAAATGAAGATTATTATTGATGTGTACATGCTTTTTTTAAAAATCAATATTTATTATTATTTAATACCAATAATATCTTTTAAGTTTTAAAATTACCATTGACCTTGTTATAATATTTATAACTTACTGATACTGTATTATATTCTATATGTAAAAATATGCGGATATTGTATAATTCAATATTTTATGAAATTTATACATTGAAAATAATTTATTAATAATCGATAATACCATTTATTTTTTTACAAAAAAATGTACTGCAATTAAATTATGAATAAAATTGTTTAACTTTAACCTAACAATTATTGAATTAATAAATCTAAAAAAATTACAGAACGTAATGTTTATTAATTAAATTATAACTTTTGATTATATGAAATACTGTTTTTTTAAAATGTTGGTAGGTATTTATTATTTCATAATTTATATCAGTGAAACTATAAACTGAATAAATCTACTTTACAATATTCAAATTTAATAATAAAAATGTATGCGTCGTAGAATGAATTTTTCACTAAATAAAAAAAACCATAAAAATAGTTTTCATGTAAATAACATTTTAAATAGTTATATGCAATAAATATAAAACAATATTAATGATATTAAAATATAAAAATAATATAATTTCATAGAAGAGAAGACGGTCAATGAACGCATATATTGAATATTTTTTATTTTTCATTCGTCATAGTTAATTTCTTATACCATATTTATTATATATTACAACAGAAAGTATAGTCAGTCACTTTTATTGACTACCAGAAATCTATTGGTTAAAATATTAGCTTAGTTTTAGTATATAGTCAACGTCTACATGGACTACACATTTATAAATATTGAGATTATTTTTTATTTTTACTTGAAATAATTCATTTATATTTAATTAACAATAATGCATTATTTATTTGCTTAATATATTGCAAAATTGATGATTGACAATGATTAAATATTTTATTTTTCAAGACAAATAATTTATTTTTGAAATAGTTAATTTTAGCTGATTATAAATTTGTGTTTATAATAGGTTATACCTGTGTAGAATACATAGAATATATAGAATACATATTATGATGACGTGCAAATTAATTGTTTGAACTAAATAATTATTAATAAATATGGAGGATAATTTTTTTCAAAAAATTTTGATTTATTTAACTATATGTTTAAATCAGTATCGAAAATCTATGCAGTCATTTTAAATGATTTATATGAATTTCTATTTAAAATATATGTAACTTAATGTCACGTACAAAACTATTGTTTTTAATCATAATTAAAAATCACCCAAGAGAAAACACTTTTATCCGTTTTAAATTGGAGAACAATCGTTTGAAACTATAAGTTTTTTTATGCAACCAAAAGTTTAGCATTCTTTTTTTTTACACACATTTTTGTTCAGAGGATGCATATTTAGACATGGTGGATTGACACGTTTAATTTTTTTTCAACAGGTATGTTCCGGTACAAAAGTTAAAGTTTTCAAAATTACGTGCACGTCAAATAGCTGAACCAAAATTAAAACTAAAATATCCTAAAAAAATCTCAATTAAAACCGAAGACTCATCATTGACTGTAGTGAAAAATGATCTTCCATGGACGTTACATCCATTGCCACCACCCTTGCCAACAGCGAAAACGATTAGGCTTGAGGTGGACAAATCAATGCCATGGGCTTTACACCCACTTCCTCCACCCGTGAAAACGAAAAATTATTCTGACTACTATTGGCCCGACTCGAAGACACGACCGAAGTACTATCACAGATTTAAACCACCAAAAACTCGTCAAAATAATTTTATCAAGAATAATAATAACTATAAAGTCGTATATTCCAAACCCGCTACCAATTTTAAACCGTCCGATCACAAGCCTACTGAATACAATGCCGTTGATCATCAACCCGACGACCACAATGATGTTGAGTACAAACCTGCCGATTACAAACCTGATAACTATAAGGATGATGAGTTCAACCCGGTTGATTACAAGCACGTCGAGTACACGCCTGTTGACTTCAAGCAAATTGAGTATAAACACGTTGATTACAAACATGTTGATTACAAGTCTCCGGATTACAAGACTGATTATCCGAAGAACAACGACGAAGAACACGGGGGTGACGACCCTCAAAATGTATATCATCATTCTTATACCCAGGATGAACATTCGTCTCAAATAAACAATTTTCCATCGCCGTCGTCGCATTCGCCTCCCACTGAATATGTGTCACACATAACGATCGAGCCTTCCATTCAAATTGCATCGTTTTCAGAGACGGAAATGCAAGGTGATGGTTCTAACAGGGAAACCATATCCCAAGGCGATACAAAACAAAAGTGCCAGTGCACAATAAACGGACATCGACATAAACGAAACGTGAACAAGATAAACGACACTACTGCAACCGCTAATACTACATCCATGGTGCAAATAAAAGATTTGGACGTGGGACGATCTTCGTGGAATTCATACGTCACTCCCAGATCTGGACACGCTTCCGAAGTACAAATATTAAAGTCTCATGATATCACCGACCAGTCGATGATCAATAATCCGATCGGATACGTACAGCAAGTGCGCGCCATAAACGTTGCAGATGCTCAGCATTTACCTGAAACGCATAACGGAGATGAGAAAAAACTCGACTCAAATTTTAGAGACGAAAGTGATAAATTCAAAGTGGATTTTGGTCGCGAAGTCAAAGCTCGAGACGAATTAAAGTCGGCAGACAGTACAGGCCGATTTTTACAATCAAATCCTAACGACTATAGAGATAGTAGAAGTAGTCTTGTTGGCAATGTTGGCGGAGAAGGCAGATATAGTGGATTTAATATCGACGACTACAAAAGTCGATTGACTAGAAAACCAAATCAGGAGAAAAGTATTCATATTACTAAAAGTAAAGTGGAGAATACAGACCGAGGTGTGTCGTTCAGCGTGCAAACTCCTTTCTCTGTTTCTAGTTTTTCGTCAAAAATCCGGCATCCGATGACGGATGAACGGCCGTCTCAGTTCCGATTCACTGAGCTAAAAACAACATCGTCACCGTTATTCTCATCGTTTAAATCTGAGTACGCAAAACCGCTAGATTTTGAACACTTCGGCTTAAAATCCGTTTTAATCGATGATAAACCACCGACTTCAGAACGTTTAACCACTCATTTTTCACGAGGATTTAACGACAATCCGTCTGAAACAATAGGTCAACGAACATCGCACTATTTGGAGGGATTCGGCAGAGACAAATCATCATACCTTCCAAATCAGCAGGCTTCGCTTTTTTCACGAGATTTCGGTGATGACGATCGAAGTAGTTTTAAAATATCTAAACCGTTTCGTTATCATACGAAATCGTCAACGTCAGATCTGTTCAATAGTCAATTGAGAGGCGTACGTCCATCCGAAGAATCAGTTTTAGAATACTTCCAACCGATTGTAATAGATTTTGAAAAAATATCAAAAGACAAAGAAGATAACAATTTCAAATTATTTGGAAAAAATAACGAAGACAATGAAAATTCACGATACTTTGGTAAATCAGAATCAACAGGTATATCGAAATTTAAAAAAAATCAAAACTTAGACCCACTCCGTCTACCCGGGCGCTTACATGAATCCAATGAAAACTTGTCCAGGAAAATGATTTTTCATCCATCCATGTTTGACATAGATAAATGAACAGCTATGTTTGCAAGTGAAATCATTATTTGACTTATCTGCTTATAATGCTTTTAATTGACTGTAAAAATTACTGACAAAAGTTCTTAAGTACTTTCAAATACAATTTACATTTAATATAGTATACATTTAATGTATCATTGCTAAACAATTTTTTTTCTATTATGCACATATTTAGAGTTATAACGAATCACTGATTAAATCGGTGTATAATTACTTATATTTTCAAATTTGTAATATTTTAGCGTTATAAAAGGATTTTTTTATAAATATAAATTATATCATGGAGTGAAAATCTAGACATAAACAAAATTCTATTTTAAATACAATACCTATTATAGTTTAATACAATAGTATACAACCACTTAAAATTATAGAGTAAACATCTTTTAATTGTTAATTCTTAATATTTAATATTGTAATCGCTATTTGCAATTAAGTTTAGGGTGCCATGTAAAATAAAATATTTTATAAATTCACTAAAATAGTATGTTTTTATACGTTATGGTAACACAATATAATTAAAAAGTTCTGCAAAACAACTATTATTATATTTATATAAAATGGTTAGTGATCAATTGTACATTTATAGAAAAATTCATTAAGTATGTATGATAATTATAATATTTATGTCGGTTGGATTTTATACTTTATAAGAACTATATTGATTTTATTGATGGCATTTTAAAATATATAATTTTATTTATTTAAATACTAATTTGGTTTTTTTTTTATTAATCCTATACTAGTAAAATCTAATACATGGAGTACAATTATTTCTTGTTGAAAGGGTCTATGAATGATGCAAGGTGCAACAGAATTAAGCTCCAGGTCAAGGGGTCTATTTTCTTCAAATTGATATTATAATTTTTTTTTTAAAATTATGATGAGACAAAGTTAACAATATAGTCATTAACTCTTGCTATACGCTTTAGTACGAGTGGACTAAAGTCTACACATAATCAGATGATTGGCAGTTTTTTATCATCTTAGGTATAAGTTAACCTAGGTAAGTCTTAGACTCCATAGGAGACGAATGATAAATTGACCCCGATAACATTAAACATAATATTATATTTTAGTGAAAACATGTTTTGTGACACCACGCAAAATCAAATTTTTTTTTTTTGTTTTCTAAAATATAGACCATGCAGCCTCAAAAATCGCCTGGCCTACATATATTCCATTTGTTTTATAAGGTGCAAAATGCTTATTCTATCTATTCAAATATTTTGAAATTTTGGATTTTGAGAGACTAAAAAATTTTAGAAGACCCACTCTTAATTATTATTTCATAAATTTGTGCTTTATATTACATTATGTAATAATATAATGACATGATTTTTACATTTAATAAACTTTTAATTATGAATTCTAGGTCGCAGTGTGAATTATGAATATTGATTATTACTAAATTAAAATATAAAAAATAATTCTAACATATTATAAAATTTATTTTTTGAAAGTTTCATGTAATTATACTAATTATATTGTGAAAAATAACTTTTTTATGAAGAAAATACTCATAATCAAGTGATAGGTAATTTATCTGTGGTATGAGGTAAGTGTATAAATAATAAATTAGAGACATCTAGATAAAATAAGTAATGTAGTTACCGATTATGATAACATAATTATACAATTGTTTCAACGTATAAACTAAACGTTTATCGAACCACCCATTACAAAGATCAGAACAGTTAAGACAGCAAATTATTTTTTTCGAAAATATCTTATTTAATAATTATAGGATTTCATTTTTTAATTAAATGATTGTTCAATTGTTTAAACGATAACAATTTCGATTTTCATAAAAATAAAATTATTAATCAACAAAAATATTTTATATTCTATCTAGAGTAAAATTTCAAAGTTAAATCGGTCGACAGTTGCAAATAACAATTCTGAAAATGTGTTACTGGTTGACAAGTATTAACTATTATAACTGTAAAGAAAATCAAAAGTAAAAAATTGGTTCAGAATAAAACTATTTTTAAGTTACTAAAATAACATTATTAATGATGTGCACAGTATATCTTCTTACTTGTATATTTGTGTTCGAATATATTTCAGGATATAAATTTTAAGATTTAAATCTTGAATAATACTTATATAAAAATAAAACTATGTGAACACACAAAGAATTAAGTTTTTTTATTTATTATGAAACATTTACTAGAAATAATTAGTTATAGAAGTGTATATGAATAGCAGATAGATAAGTAATTGGCGTTAAAAACGCGAAAAATTAAATGGTGACCTCCACGGAATAGATTTAACTTAATCCTGTACAACCTTTTTTTAGTTAAAAGTAAAAAGAAAAGCGAAGAATACACCATCAATTGAAAATCTTTACACCGATAACAACTACATTTAATTGCTTCGTGATGTACGGATATTCACATTATGTTTTTATCTTTTAATTGTAATTAAAAGTATAAATGTAAAATAAATTTGTTCCTTATATATTTTGTGTTGCGAGATAAGTTATAATAATTTTAAAACTGAGTCAATTTCTTAGTATAATAACATAATAATTTGTATGTATAAAACGATTATAATAAATGGAAATAAAATATAATATTATAAAAATGAATATAACTTATCTGATCTATACAAAATATATTTCTACGTTTATTCAATTATTTGTCATTATTTCTGATCAAATGGTAATGGCTTTTGAATTATATTGTTAAGTTAAACTCTCATTAAACATATATATTTCAAAAATAAAATACGAATATAATAGACAGTGAGCTGTGATTATTAAAGAAATTAGAGCGTTTACCTGTGAATATCTGATAAACTCCCGTGGTAATAATGACCATGAGTGCTAACAATTTGGCATATGTGAATATGTCTTGCACGCGTGTTGCCCACTTAACATCCCAGCAGTTGATAAATGTCAATATAACTGAAAAAAAAAACGAAAAAATGAGAATTTAGACACATGTAAGATATTTTTGACAGTTGTTATAATTTATTGTATACATCGTAACAATATCAAACATATATTCTTTATTTGCACTACTATAATCAGTTAAAATAATCTCGTATAAACTTTATTATATTCACTCTTAAAATTATTTTCAAGAACACAGAGCTTAATTATTTAACCGTCATAGTTTATATGCTTAAATGCCAAGTGATATAAAACTGTAAATTATTCAACATTAAATAATTGTAACTTGAATTTTGACTAAAGAGAATATTTGAAAAAATAATTTCTCAACGCATTCTCAGATTTATCAAATTTATTTATTATATAAATATGCATTATTGACTATATTACTTTAAGTAAAGTTTAATAATTCAAAAATTTTATTAAATTGACAGTTAAAAAATAAACCATAACAATATATATATATATACATATCTGATTTACTGATCTAAATCAACTTATTTCGACTGTACTCGTCTTGACTTATTGAATAAATGAAAATGTAATTATTTAATTAAGCTTGAAAGTAATTTCATAAAAAATACATCGATCAATATGATGAAGTACTAGTTATATTTTTTAAATCATGTTTACTAATTATACTAAAAAATGCTATACAAAAAAAACTTAAAGTATTTTAAAACCAATAAATAATATAATTAATTGCATTTTTTAAAAAGCGTTAATTTTATTAAATTTCTTTATTTATTTTAAAAACTATTTTATTAAAACTTCCCATGAACTAACTACAAAGTATACATTAAACATTTAAACAATTCTAACAAAACTATACATTTTAATTAAATTAGAGATGTACCTATAGGTATGGACTTTATTCGATAGTTGAGATTAGTTTGAGAACATCGTCCGCTTTAAGCTACAAAATAAGACTTACTTTTAAAAATAATTTATTGCCCGCAATATTGTCCCTTTGCATAGTAAAGAATTTTATGTATTTTAATTCTCAATAAATGTAAAATACCAAAGTTCCATAAAATAGTAATAATATTTACATTAAATTAATTTCAGACATTTAAAATTAGACCAGAGCAATACATTTCATTATGGTTTGTATATGCGTTACATTTAAAATTGTTAATTTATAGATAAATTATAATTATTAATTTACTAGAATGTCATTTATTAAAATAAATATAAGAAAAAAAATTTAAAAAGAACTAAAAACCTAAACTATTTAGAAGTGAAAATATTTAGCTCCATTTATGGTATTAAGAACAATCTCAAGTGATTTAAAGTTTAGTTTTAATACTTGTTTTGGTATTTTTAGGTGTTTCCTAAATGTTTAAGAATTTTTTATTTTTTTATCAAAATTAAAAATTAGAAGATTTGGTTTTAAAATGTATTTTTGTAATATATAAAAAAAAATAATATATAAATAATTCTTTGAAAATAGTGATCATAAATATGAATAATCTATGGCCGATAGACGCAAAAATATTGTGATAATTTGTTTCAAACACAAATTACAAGTACCAATTTTATATTTATATGACGCATTATATCAATACGCACTAACTTCAATGTATACGTTATTTTTAAAAAACCATGAAATGACAAAGATATCAAAAAGTTATTCCTAGAAACCATTAAATTCGTCTATTATATAAACCAGCATCTAACAAGATTATTTATGACACCAATAAATAAAGAAATATGCATTTTAAAATAAAATGGAATTTTTAAAATGTTATCTACTTATTTATATATAAATATAATAATATATAACTTTGAATTATAACTTAACAACTTTTAAAAGTTTCTAATATTTTTCAAGATATCAATTCCCAAAACTATTTTCAAAATCAATGCTTTTTAAAGTAATTAGTTTAAAATTTAATATAATCTACTTGTGCGACCTACTCACTACACCTTAGTTTTCTTATTGAGTTTTCAATGAAGTACGTAATAGTTAATACATTTTGCACATAAAAATAATATACATTTTTTTTCAAACAAATTATGATAATTTCGTGCTATTGTTGAATATTAATTATCTTTTATTTTTTAAATTAAATATTATGAAATTATTCTTTCTAGAACAATCGTTATATTTTCTTACTCACAAAATTGTGTACAATATTTTTAATAGGTGAACCCACTGAATATAGGTTATTTCTTTACGAATTATTTACGAATTAAAGCTAACAAGGTGTTTCCTTCCTGGCTATTAAAAGGATCATAAATATAAATTTACCGAGTCTATTGCAGTCCACAGGTTTATCACAATATTCGTTCTGGTTAATAACAATACCTATTTTTAAATTGTAATATTTTTTTATCGGTACATGACATATTTTAAGCAATGTACCTACAATGTATAAACAATATTTTGTTATATAGGTAACCTTTAATCTCATTACGAATTATTAGGTACTGTTTACGGTGAAAATTTATCGTGGTTTTGTTAAAAAAAAAATCAAAATTAATTTCTGACTTATAAATCTATCTGTATATAGAAGTTATAGTACTGAACGTTAGATGCGCATAACATCTGGTGGGAGGATGTGGGTGAAAGTTTCATTGATTTTTTCCAAGCTCCAGTGAAATAGTACCACGTGGATTTCCCCATTGGAGAAAACCACCCACGCGGTTCTTACGCGCTCTTGGAATGGAATAGGTAAATTTGATTTATACATTACAAAAATGATTCACATGATATTATAAGAAACATTTCTAAATTTATTTAGTGTAATACAAATTGGTCAATTTATTTTAAATAAATATGGACAGTATATTCATATTGTTAATATTCATCTAAAAATATTCCGAGCATTTACATTAATAAAGCACAACATTTAAATGGACCCTCTGTATAATGTATACAGTGTGTAAACGTTAACACTCAATATCGTTGCGAAGAGACCTGAAATTTGAATTCTGATTTTTTATTACAGGAGTTTCAATTTCAGGTCCCTCCGCAAAAATATTGTTCTCAGTTAGCGTTTACACACTGTATATAGTTAGTATATCGTGTATGATACACATTGCGGAATAAATTTCGTAAGTCATGAGTAATATTACGACACATTTTTAAAAAGGGACAGCTATTGTTTGATTAAAATATTACCCAATTGGTATACCTATTGAGCAATGAATATAGAACATATTACACAGATATAAATTATTAAAATAACACAAGGGACCACCGGTTAAATTATTCGAGTATTTATTATGTATTATACATACTTGCTGTTTATCATTACAACGTTTATTTTAATTTAATTAATTAAAAAAAAAACTTTAATATCGTATAAATATATAAAGTACTAAATTAGTGAATTTCATACATACAATTTTGAAATTCAATATTTTTAATCATATTTGAAACTGAGTTTATTTTTATACCCAACAAATACTATAGCATAAAATTAAATTATAAATATTCCAACCTGGCATAGATTTCGAACATTATAGGGAAAATTAAATAGGTATAACATTTAAAATTTGTTTAATACTTTAATAAACCAAAAAATCATGATACTAAAATATATTTTACCTGACTTATGTCTTTTAAAAGACATAATTTGTTTCTTGTATAGGTACACTGTCATTTTAATAGTATATTTTTATTGCTTTCTCATACAATTTAAATTTATATAGTTTTAAGAAAATATTAACCATGTAAAACCTAATCTCATTAATTTAGTAAATTATATCACATTTATCAATAATAAATATCTGAATATTTCTATAGTTCAAAACTCAAAATTTAAATCTAAAAAAATAAATTATAAAATGTATTTCACGCTAAATTCACATGAAAGACTAGAGAACTAAAATGTTGTTTCCTTCATTTAAACTTTAAACTATCAATATTAACACTTATAAAATGGATTCATACCTAAATAGATATAGTTAAGATACATTTAAATACACTTCCAAGCGGTGGTAAATATATTGTCAAATCGAGTGTTTTATACGGAAAATTTACTTATATCCATGTAAATTTTAATTTAAAGATTTTTTTTGAATAATGTACATAAATTCAAATAATGAAGCATTGAGTTTCAGAAATCGTGGTTCATTTTAAATTAATGGATTTTGAACTGTACTTTTTATTATTTTGTAAAATACACAATTCAACGTATACTAAAAATCAAAAATAGTAACATAATATTATCCATATTATGGATTGATTGTGAGATACAGAAGTTAAGTGCAGGTTATTTGGCTAGCAGTATTTGTACAAATAAGTCTAAAATCTTAAGAGAACTAGAGTTTCACGTTCCATCGTACAATTATCTAAAAATATAAGTAAGTCAATATCCTATTGAGTTTGAGCATTTATAGAGGCTAGTTCCTCACATCCCATTTTATAGTTGCGATTGAATGGTATTTTTTATTTATTATATAAAGCAATCATCGCATTGACAAAAATTATTTGAAGCTATGCTTGGCCAACTACATACGCTGTGTCGTTGTTTTTAAATAGGTTTAACACATATCGCGCATATTCAATCGTTGTGACAAAACTGCAAAATATATTAATATAGTTTTTGATAATTACCTATACAACAAGCGGCCAACAAACGAGTTGATTCTTCGGGAGGATTGCAGTCGGTATATATTGGTTTCAATACGTACAAGCTAAAAGTGAGTGCGACTATAGCTTGAGAACAGGGTCTGACGATCATGCACTCCACCCACAGTCTCATGAAAGCTATAAATGGGCCAAACGTCTCCATGATGTACGCGTAATCGGCTCCAGATTTTGATATCATACATCCCAGTTCTGCATAACAGTACGCGCCCACCTAAATGTACAAAAAGAATAGCAATTGGTGAAAAATCGCCTCCACACTTAGGAAAAAGTGTATGATAAATATATAAAGGTACAAAATTCTACAAACATATATATATATGACGTCAACGGTAAAGATTTTTTTATCCTGGTAAATTTAATTTGCACAAAAATTATGAATCATTTGAGTGAGTATATTAAATGACAAATAAGCGCCTCGAGTTTGCATAGATAGATATGAAAAATATCAGAAAAACGCAACATTCTGTTATTTTATTTACATCCACGCATCGTATACGCATTTACCGTGTGCATATTTCCAAACAATTTAAATAGTTCGTAGTTATACCGAAAGAAACAAATATGCGATTTACTTAAGACGCTTATTTCTTAAATTATTATTGCCATGGTTTCTCGCCACAGATCTTCCTTTCCAGTGCTCGACTTGGCAAAATTAAAGAAGGGGGACTCTATTTACTTTAAAAAAATAGGATGTCCCCAAAACTGGCTGAGCATAATAATTGTAGGGAGACGGTAAAATTTCTGAAAATTAGTTGGGGTACTAACCGTCCCCCTGTGTCCCCCCTCAAGTTGAGCACTGTTCTTTTCTGGAACGAAGCGATAACTTGATCGAAGAACCATGTGTGTGTACAGTAAAAAATATTGCTACCAACTCTTGTCAATTGCTTACATAATACGAGTATTTCTATGTAGCCGTCGTGCAATGAAACGAATTGATATTGGTTAACCCGTATTTATCGTCCAGATTCCATGTGTTTCCCACGGGTCAAATATTAATTTTGCTCTCGTCTTAATAGAAAATATACAAACAAAAAGAAAAAAAACCTGTGTTATTGTTTTCGTTTTAATTAATTTCTCTCCCTTCTTTGTTTTTCTTATAAAAATTTTAGTTTTATTTTACTTTTATTTTTTCTAACTAAATAACGATCGTCGTTATCTACACGATTTCCCGAACGAGTACAATCAACATAAACGACGTTTTCGTACCATATAAATAAGTATAATATGTACATAATGCGTCGTTATTATAACGTGTGCCATTCGCAAACAATATGTGCGTCACGACGCACAAAGGACGTATAGACGGTTTTATTTATTATTTACCATAGAGAATACACCGGACAGAACCCAAACGATTAACGAAGCGTTCACGGATCCAGTGTTCTCCAACACGCCCGTCGGTGATATGAATATTCCTGATCCAATTATACTGCCTACGATGACGGTGATACCATTCAATAGACTCATTTTGGGCTTTAACTTGATACTTTCGTCTTCGACTGGCGCCGCGTCCGTCGCCACGCCTTCTTCTTTGCTTTTTGCTCCCATGGTTTTTTTTTTTTTATTGTTTTATTGATGAATTTGGATCTACGAATAGAAAACGTTTTAAAAAATACATTTAAGAAAACATTAACAAAATACGTTTGGTTGTATTTGACAGCTAATTATTATTAGCCAATTAAAATGTAAAGTATAAATTCAATGAAAATTGAAAACATTTAAAAATATATACTTTTCCCGCGTCAACAGGTCGTTCTATATTCGATTTAAAAAAGAATAATAACTTGCATTAACCATTTCAATTAACGTTAAATGTTTTCGATGAACACTAAATTATTAATTTTCGTTTTGCTATTATTATAAAAAAAACGTATAGCGCATTTTATTATTAAATTGTCTAAAGACAAGTGTTCAATATTAGATTACTCATTGATCACATACAATATATTGCAAATTACATATAATATAATACAAATAAATACAATATTATAATATTTTATAAGCTGGCAATTAGACACAATTCATTACTGTTTTATGATAACTAATGGTTTCATCAGAACACTAATATATTCTTTATTAATTTGAAGTATAATGACATCATACAATAGATTAAACTTCTGTGGTTACATTATGATTTATAAATTAAAATCGAATTAATGAATCATTCGTGTGTTTTTTATTTAATCTTTAACTTCTAGTTCCAATAATTGATAGCAATTATTTTTCACCACCCGAGTAACAATTTACTATAATTCTGACATTATTTATGCGTCTTCTCCACCTTTCGATCACCGAATGCGACTGTTGAAAAATGTATATTTTATTTTTAAAGCGTATAGGCAACTATTAATACAGCTTATAAAATAAGAAAAAACTTATATTCGACATAATGAATGTAAAAATGTGTATTGATTAAGATCAAATCAACACGACGTATTGCAGACAGTAAAAATTCACGATTTAATATTGTAGATTTTTTATAAACATATTCTAACTAAATATCTATGTGTATGCGTGTACTGTTAGTCAAATATACATAAGTATAAATACGAAACGTTGAAATAAATTAACTAAAAAATTCAACTAGAGGCTATAACACAGAAATTTAATAAAATTTAAATTTAATTATTTATATGATTATGGACATTAACATCATCGAAAAGTTTATCCAACACGTACTGCGCTGTTCAAAGACGGAAAATAAACTGGAACTATTCAAGACGAGTACCCTTTTGGAAAATGGGGCCAAACCATAAGTTTATAGATAAAATTTAGTAAAAAAATTGTTGATTTACTTTTTGTTCAGCAATTGGAATCGGTACGATATAAAAATTAGCGGTACCCTCGACCAACTGTTACTCGGTTCACCACGAGAACTTTACACGGTGCAGAACGATCGCGGTGCACGTACGTGTTACGATCATCGTAAAGGAAACGTGAAAAAAAACGATGTTCGAAACGTCGTAAACTCAGAAATTACGGTCAGCATACGACGACCTTTGAACACTTCCTGACCGATATCGTTTCGAGTTCTCGACGGTTTCTCTGCCTACCGTGCACGCGGCGTACCGCCAGTGGTAAGTCCGAACTGTTACTGGGCTTTCGTCCACGAAAAAACGACGGTTGGATGATCCGTTGCCGAAACTGTGAACGCGAATCGCTCGGGACCGCACCTACCCCCCACTCGCTCCGCCGTTCCGACGAATCGCCGAACCCCCCACCCTGGCTACCGGTGCCCGGGGAGAACCGGAAAAAACGGCGCTACGCAACGTCGCGTGTACTCACCGAACGCATCGCGGAGCTGGTACGCCCGAGGTCCGGAGCCGCCGGACGGATGATGGTGTGCCGGTGGTGCGCGATTCGACGGTGCACGATACCGCGCCGTTACCGCGCCGTTACCGCGTCGCGCCGCACTGCCACGGCGGCTACCGACGATCCGCGCTCGGTCCGGGCGTGCGCGCGATTCATTCAAAACAATTGCGTGGAAAAAACGGCGGCGGTGGCGTCGTCTCGTCTGCTGGGCCGACGGTTCGGTTGCGCGTTACTGAGCAACGGGCGAACCGCGACTCCGGTGTCCGTTTCCCGACGCTACACGCCCGTGTCACCTCCCCCCCCCCCCACGACCGCTACGACCCCGTCACGCTCCCGCGCAGCCGTGCGCGTCTGCGTCGGGATATCGGCGATTCGCGGGCGCGCGCGTCACGATCCCTTTGGACATCGTAACGGTGGCAGCAGCAGCATCGTCGTCGTCGTTGCCCGATGCGACCACCATCCCGTAACCTAACCGCCGTCTACCACCTCGCGTGACAACAATTATTACGACTACGAACCGTCTCTGCCAACCCTGTCCCGCAATCGTTGGCGCGTACAGGGTGTGTACCACGGTGCTTTTCGGCGTGTCGGAGCATGAATGAGGCTTTCCCTGCCCCTGCCCCTGCTGTTTTTCCCGGACTCGAGCGTTTTCAATGACGCAGACTAGTTTGAATTACGGATGCGTGGCGAAACATAAGCGTTCCATCTATGAAAAAAAATTGGTCGCCGCGCTCGCATAACATATAAATACGTGATACCCGTTTAATGTTAGGTTAGGTTAGTATAAGTACAGGTACCTATTTGTATAAGTGTATCGATGTAGACTTATTATTATGTCTAAAAATTGACCATCGATTATCGATCAATTGCCGCCCGCTCACTTACCAAATTAAAGGTGGGGCGATTTCCACTTCCCTCCGTTTTCTCCTGGATTTGCCCCTCTGAGCAGTTGAGAGTGTTACAGCACATTTTTCTGATTGTTACACCATCATTGTTCGACGTTACAGGCGCTGTAAGAATCTTATGTCAAAAACAGTAATCAAATTAGCACTGCAGTTGCGTTCCATTGTCATTGGGAATAAAATGTAAACCATAATTCGCGCGTATTTTATTTACTCCAAACTAGGAGACAGATGTTTATCAACGGTTGCGACTTCGAACGGATCGATTGCAAATTCAATAAATATGATATCCTCCAGCCGCCAGGTAAATACATCATCATTAGAGCAAAGACTTTCATGCACTAAAAAATCATCAAATATGCATTTAAAAATGTGCTCTTACGCATCAAAAAATTAAAAATATGTGGTTAAATATGCTATTAAAAAAATTAATTTTATTATTATTCACTATAAGTTATAACTAGATTTATTTTATTAAATTAATTTGGAATCTTTTTTGAATGTTGCTTCCCAATCTTCTTAGTTATTATTCTGCACCTAATAAAACAAAAAAGGTATTTTAAAATAATTGCTGTATTATTCTCAAATATTCACCTTACCTAAATTAGAATTACACTGAATTATTAAACACACAAATGTTTTATAAAAATTAAACACACGAAACTAACATACACACGGTGAATCTTCTAGAACTAATCTAATTTACCAGGGGCGCCATTTAGGGGGGGAGCAGGGTGTGCACTCGCACACCCTGAATTTTTTTCGTCTTTAATTATTGGCCTAGGCGTCACTGATACATGGCCTTGCCACTTTGGCCTTCAGTTTTCCAATTTTTAATGTTGTGCATGCACCGCGGCTAATCAGTAATCATTGCTAATCATAAATGTTGGCCTGGTGGTGGGGAAAAATTGGCCTCTTTAATTGCTTGCACACCCTTAAAATAAACTGAAATGGCGCCCCTATAATCTACCCACTAACTATAGATACTTGATACTATCATTTTTATACCACGTACCTACTATTCGATTTGTATTATAAAAATACAAAAATAGACATAATAAATACTGATCATTATTATTATTTCAAGATAACATCATTGATTATAAATACAAAGTATTTATAATCAATGATAACATTTATCTCTATCGTCTTATAAGTTTATAACAAACTATTGACTTTGATCCATGAAAAAAAATTCACCAAAGCGCTTGATTTTCGATAAACCATCAAAATATGCACTAAAAGCTTAAAATATGCTCTTATAATCAAAAATATGCCCCTTAAACCAAAAAATGTCCAAATATGCAAAAAAATGCACAAAAAACTTTGAGTACTTCATCATAAACGTTATGAAATGTATTTTATACTTACCAAGCATACGATAAAGTTAACCAGAAAAAATATGCAAATACATGAAAATCCTTGATCTACTCATCATTATGACCAAGGGTATTCGTATAATTGTCTAGAAAGTGCATATTGAAATTTTGATTCGATACAAATTCAATTCATAGTGTGTATATTTCAGTTATAAAAATTTTTGTTGCATAATTTTGCATATTTTGTTACTTTTTGTACCGCATATTCGCATATTTTGGGTTTAAGAAGATTTATATGCATATTTCATGGATTTAACAAAATTTTTTAAAAAAAATGTATAGTTTAATAATCAAATATTAGATATATGACAACCAAAATTCTAAATTTTATATCGTTTGACAAAATGTATTAATTCATCAACGGCTATTATTTATATTGCTCCGGCTTTCAGTGCTAATCTTTATAGTACCGATAACTCGTAATAGTAACCACCGCCGGCCCGTATTTATTTTTATACAAATTTGTCACTGTATTAATATTTTGTAACATGACATAAAAAAATTGTATAACCATAGGTAATTCGTAAACAATTATGTTTAACCATTAGGTTATCAACTTATACACAATATTATTTCTGTACGTTATAATACTGCATACATCTGCATGCGAGCGACTTCATTGTACAGTGTACACTAGTCAATAGTCAGTATACTATTTTTTAAGCAATTATTTTTCAATTTTTTACTGCATATTATACCGCATATTTTGATATTTTTAACGCATATTTTAGTATTTTTAGCGCATAAAGTTCCAAGCCTTGATTATGACTGTTCCGCATGACATCAACCGTACTGTGTGTGCTACACTAGCGTTTCTCGACCTTTTTAACGTTGCACCCCTAGAGCAGGTAAAAAATAAAATCACTCACCACACAACTCCCCTCCTCTTTAGAATAATAACTAATTTAAACTTTTATCTGTTTTACCACTTAAAATATGTATAAAAAAAAAAATTTTAAATAAAATAAATGTATAAAAATAAATATATATATTAATAAATCAGTTCGGCGTTGTACCTCCGCGTGAACGCATGTCTGTCGTTATACACGTTCCATTATCTCGATTCCACATGTCGTAGACCTACTCGTAATCGCTATTCTATTAATGTGCGTTCCACGGTTATAACGAGCGTGTGGCTATGTCGAACCCTAGTGTCAATGATAAGAGTCGCAGTGTGTCTCATTCCGATTCCCCTTTTCCGTCTAAACAAAAATTCAAAACACTCCAACAAAACGACTCCATCTCATTTGAAAAAAAAAACTAAAAGTTTTTGCTCAACAAATCACTATACTATTTTAGCGACCAAGGATGACAACGTTGAACCAACTGTAATTTCAACCTACACAGTTATTGACAGCAACCAACTCATTCTACTTGAGAGAAAAATAAATTCCAACGCTCGGGCTCCACCAATCTACATTAAAAACACTTCTATAGTTAATTTTTCGGCTCTCAAAAATACGCTTATACGACTCACTAGTGTAAACGGTTTCTCTTGTAAGTCAACTTTTTAATTATTTGTCCAAATGGAGCTTTGAACTTCAATGCTATCATCGAACATCTGGCAAGCTCGGATGCTTGCTATCACACATTTAACCCTCCTCCACTTCGGCCTTATAGAGTTGTTATCAGAAATCTTCACCATACTACTCTCATCACGGATATCTCAGAAGCTCTGGGTGACCTGGGCTTCTGTGTTAGACGAGTTGAAAATATTCTAAAGAATGGTCTCCCATTACCTCTTTTCTTTGTAGATCTAACACCAAACGACAATAATCATGAAATTTTTAAACTGTCTTCATTATTGAACACAATTATAAAAGTTGAAAAACTTAATAAAACCAAGAATGGACCACCCCAGTGTCATACCTGCCAGAATTATGGGCACACAAAAAATCATTGTGGTCATTTCCCTCGCTGCGTCAAGTGTGGGGAGAATCATGACTCCGAAAATTGTACCAAAGATAAAAACAGACTACCCAAATACGCTCTTTGCCAGGGTGCCCACACCACTAAATTCAAAGGCTGCCCTATTTTTAAGTTACTGTCAAAACGTCCGAAAGTAAATAGGAAGACCCCTATATAGCTCCAGCAACTACTGTTCCAGGATCATTTTTAAAATTGAGGACAAAACCCAAATCCTATGCCGAAGCAGTTAATTCTGATATTTCTCTGGTTGAAACCATCTCGTCCATTTTATCTAATTTCATAAATAATTTAAATTCACTTATTAGCCCGTTAATTTCCCTCCTTACGGAGGTCGTACTAAACGGTTCTCCCCTTAGTTGTATTTTTATTATATCATAACTACTTCATCTCACTTATCCTTTCTTATATGAACGTTCATTGACAAATAATGAATCTGATATAATAAACTTATCACAAATTAAACAAATAATTATTGATCAAGCAATTTAAATTTATTACTTTTCCATCGATGCAATTGTCGACTACGAAGAATTAATATATTTTCCTATGTAGTTTTTAAATTTACAAATGACATCTGATATACTTCTATATAAAATATAATTTAATATTAACACTCTAATTAAATTAAGAAATTCGAATACGCCTAGATTATGTATAATGGGACTATATTCCTTATGTTTGTGTCACTTATCATGCAGAAAATAATTTACTGACATTTAGATAACATGTGCTACAGGAGAAAAGATATTGTTAAGAAAAATATCAGTATAACATGAGCATTTTCCAGTTCAAATCTGAATGGTTCAATTTCCAATATAAGTTTATTTTGCAATGCCAATAAATAAATCGCACGGTCATTAAATAATTTTTAAGTAGATTTGGAAAAAACTCTTTCTTGAATGGGCAATTGTATGAAACTTTTTCTTCAGTTAGAAGACCTATTCATATTATATACAGTTATGTACCATAAGATAAGTCTGTGAATATGGTACAAAAAGAAGTTTTGTCTTGAAATATTTGTTAGTATAGTATTACTTTTCAAAAGCTATCTTTAATATAATTAGTTAATGGATGAATGGTCAGTATCTACTTTTTAAATTTACATTACACATGAGTTTTCTTAATATTAAAATAAATATTCGCGGATGCTTATTACCTACAATTGTATTTTTATTGTATTTTTATATTTTTGTTATTTATTTAATAAGAATGAATTAATACAAGTATATAATAATACATCTACATAAAACAATAATTTAATAGTATATATAATAAGATTAGATTTTCTATTTACAAAACGTCAATGGCAATTAAATTTTAAAAATGTTCGTACTTATATGCATGTGCATAAATAATTGATCGCTGATTACGTAAAATTATTAGTTAACACGGTCTACGAATATGATATTTTATCGATATAAATAGATTTTTAAGAAAAAAATTAAATGTGATGGTTTATATTATTTAAATTTTAATTATACGGATCGCGCTTTATTTATTTATACAATTTCACCCTATCATGTTCGTATTTTATGAAAGACACATGAATGTCATTGTAACAAGTTTCTTTCAAATAAAACATAAACGTGTATGACATTAAACAGACACCACTCATCAGTATATTTTTAATTTTAAATCTGAACGGACAGAATATGTTTCGGCAATTTCGCGGATGGTTTAAACTGAATTTATGCTATAATGTACCTATTTCTGTTTTTACATAATTTTACCATGTAGGTATTATATATACTTTTACCATAATAATATGTAACATATCAGTATAAGAGTATGCATACCAAAGTAGTAAATATAACAGACGATATAATATGTACCTAGTATGAAAAAACTTACAATCGTGCGATAGCGTAACAACAATAAAATTACTTAATATATATCTAATAACACTATTTGAGTATCTTATCTAAATTTATATCGATATGCTTATTTAATCTGTGTCATAAGTCTATTGCGTATTATACAATTATGAAACAGTCAGTTATTGTATAAATATTTAAAAATAATTATCGGACTATTGTTTTATCATCAATTTTCTGAAAAATAGTTCAAATATATAATACAAATTTAAACACTAATCTCACATTATGTTCGTAAATTAGAATTTCTATAATTTTATACAAATTTATTTGAACATGAAATTGAAAATAATGATTATAAAACCAATAATCATACATAATATACAAATAATACATGCAGGGTCAAGCGCATAATTTGATAGGTAGTTTATTACCCGAAATTGGAAATAATGCTAAATTTTTACAAATATATTTTAGTATTATTAGTTAATGAAGATAAAGTTCCCAGAGATATAGTTCTGCACGGTTGGAATGAACAATTGCGTCGAGTTTCAGAATTTAATAAATCTTATGATGCACTGCAATATCCGTTAATGTATACACATGGGCGTAGTATGAATGGGGTTGTAGGGGCTGTAGCCCCCTCATTTTAACTAAAATTAATAAATTCTAGTTTTAAATGTTTTTATAATTTTTTCTAAAATTCATCAAGCTTTAAATATTAACTGTCTATTGTGTATTGACAATTATTGCACTAACATTCATAAAAAACCAGGAGCGTATTTTAGGGGGCGATCGCTCCTCCTGAATCCGTATTTAAGGAATCGATTATAGAAGTATGTGAGATACACATTACAAATTTTTTTAATGTGAATCATTTTATAACGAAATCAAATTACGCGTAGCTGTGAATACTAAATTGAACTTTTTGTTCGGGTCTATACTTAGTGAAAAATCAAATAAAACACAAGTGTAACTCTCAAACCACAGCCAGGTGTTAAAAAAGAACTACGCAAAAGTCGATTTTAAGTGGATCCAACATTAGATTAAGAAAAAACCACAAATATTAAGGATTCATCCGATTTAAATATCACCAAAATTTGACTTATAAATTTCGAGTTTGAATTAAAAAAAAAATTGAGTCACCCCCCTCCCCTAGAAGTAAGTCTAAATACGCCTCTGATAAAAACTACTTACTTTTATCACAAACATGTTTATTTATAGATCAACGTCGTATTAATTTTTTGGGTTTACCCTGTGAGATCGTTGTGCCATACATTATCCCGTCGTCCGATGATTATAACGATAATGGATAATGATTTAATTGTATGGAACACACACATCATAATTAATTATTTATCGATATTTTTCTCAAAATTGATATGTCTTTGTTGTTTGCTCGTGTACTGCTAATTACACACACGTCTGTCTTATATTTTACTATAAATCGTATTATTTCATACATTTTTAATTAATTTTGTTACCTTTGTTTCTTTTTTTCTCGTTCTTATTTTTTTAAAAATTATATTCATAGGCGTAGGGTGATCAAATGTATTGGGGGGGGGGCTGCAAAAACAACAATAATAATAATAAAAAAAAAACACTAAACTAAATGAAAATAAGACTACTCGACGAAATGAGCAAAAATAATACAAATAATTCTGGGGGGGCTAATATTCGCACTGGCGGGCTAAGCCCCCAAGCCCCCCTAGATACGCCTATGAGTATATTTAATATAAAGAAAAAGCCTGACATGAAAACATTACCACCAACTAGGGACAACGAAGACTGCAGTAGATGATCCAAGTCCATTAAATAGTAAAATTAAAATTAACAATCCGTCAATACCTGATGATCTTAACAATATTTAACCCGAGTATTCTGAAATTGCATTAAATGACTCATTTCTGCTAGACTTAGGGAACTTGTAAACAACACCAACTCAAATTAAACTAAACGTAATTACTAAAAGTGGACTTAAAAACATATATGTTTTTAAAACATCAAGGTTTATGTTCGGTACATCGATGTTTCATCATCGATGTTTAGTCTTTGATATATCGAAGAAAACATCGATGTTTTATCGATGTTTTGAAATTTTTATATTAGTTTTTCCTTAAAATTATTTATATTAAAATTTTTCCTCGCACCATAAGTTATCAGTTGTCACAAACATGTACGTATATTAATTCTATTATACGTTTATGGTCACAAATGTTTATATGTTTTTTCAGTGCATTTTTCAAACATGTTGTTTAGCGACACAAATGTCGCCTAGTGACAATATATTGTCGCTTAGTTGATAATGTTTTGAAAAATTGAGCAAAACACTATTAACTGTTGAACGATATTTTATTAATTATTTAAAAAAAAATAAGTTTAATTTAATAACTCAAAAATAATTATTTGTTTTTATGTATTGTTAAATAAAATGTCAGGTAAAGAATGAGACACCTATAATTTGTTTTTTCTAGGAAATGTTCTCTTTCGCTTTAATTCAAACTAAAGATAAGGAGTTTCTGGAATACATTCTTCTAGTCCAATAATATAGCCCCTACAGATAATAATACCAATCTACGTCCATGTGTATATACTAGAGTTGAAGACGGATATCGCATTAATATTTTACAGCAAAATAACTAAAATAGAACAAAACTGTCACCTACATGCAATTTTACCCTTACATATTTATGGTAAGTGAAACAAGTCTAAATCACCTACATTGTTAAAAAACCTTTACTTGCCGTTTTCATTCAAACGGCTTCAATTTCCTGTTAAATTTTCTTTCGATTAACAAAGCTCAAGGTCAAACATTTAGGTACGTTGTCGTCAATTTACCTTCAGATTGATTTTTACATGGACAAACCCGAATCATCTTATGATTTTGATTTCAACAGGAGAGAATAAAAAACATGTACTCAGAAGTTTCATAAAATTCTCATATATATATATTATATTTATCTTATATTATTTCTTTATTATATCATTTGTTATCAACATATTTATAGTTATCAACTATAGATTAATTAGCATTACATTTTCTTTTGTACCTGTAATTATTTTTAATAAAAATATATTCATCATTAATACCGCTAGAAACATTTCAATACGTTTTCATTATTCGTTTTTTATATTTACTCACCGATCACATTAAACGATAAAATTTGAATAACGATTCTACATATCATCGTCCGAATCCGAAGGCAAAATAAACAACTAATCACGGGCGAAGTCGTGACGGCTCAACTATACATTTTAAATTTAAATTTATTCTATACTTTAACAGAAATCAAACTAAAATTGTATAAAATAACTAGATAATCTATGAAATAACTAGTTTAAGTATAATTTTATACTTAAACTAACATTCGCAGGTATTTCATAAAATAACAAAATTCAAGACTATAGTCTATAGTTATAACTGTAACATAAACATAAATATATTTACATGTTAAATAAATATGCCGAAGCTGTCAAAATTTTGAATCAACAAAACAAACGTACGAATTAGAAACAAACATTGTCGATGTGAACACTGATCAATTCTACATGAATAATATTTTATTATTTGGAATTTTAAATTAAAGACACTTAGAAAAATCAAATAGTTCTCATTTTTCAGTGCATACATTTCTAATTAAATGTATTATACAATATTTTCTTTTCGTTGATTGCTTTTAATATTATTTATCGCATCACATACTAAACATGTTAATTGCATTTAAATAACCATAATATTATCTGATAGCAAAAAAAAAAAAAAGCACAAAATAAATTCTAATCTCCAAATCATATTTTCTTTCAAGGTTTACCGTCACATACTAAACAAACCCTAATCGGTACGCAACCATCTAAGATTTTTAACACAAATTATGTCTAAATCGGTGTACCAATAATAATTCAATTGCACAAAAACATAATAATAATTACAATATAGACTTTATCCCTAAAGTGAAAAAGAATTTGCGTAATAATGCATTTTCATCTGTCGATATATGGATATAAGCATAGGCGCAATCGAAGGGGAGTTTGGGTGTGCCTAGCACCCCAAAACGTACTCATGTTAATTTACATTTAAGTACTCAATACTCATTTTGTATAGAAAACTGAGTTTTTATTGTAAAAATATATACATTTATTATTTAAATAATTGTGGTGGAAGTTCGTCCTTCATCTCTTCGGTCCTCGAACTGGATAATAGTAATAGATAGGGTTGTCAAATTTTTAAATCCCTAAACCGGGGCATTGAATGGCTTTTTTTTAATTTTCTTTTTTAAATTTCAAATTCTTAAATTATTCAAACATAAATTATTTCTTTTTTATCTGTATTTATTTTTATCATTTATAACTCTAGAAAAATTTCAATCCGTTTTCATTGAGCCTTTTTTTATATTTACTTGCCGATCACATTAAACAATAATATTTGAATAAAAAATTCTACATATCATGGTCCGAAAGCAAAATAAACAACCAATCACGGGTGAAGCTGTGACGGGTCGGCTAGTTATTGTATATAACCATACTGATTGAAATATATATTATTGATTTTACATTGATTTTACATTGATTTTCATATTAATAAGTCTGTTAAAGAAAACCTTGTCAATCTAGCCAGTATTTAATGATCTTAGATTACATTTTAATATTATGTCATGAATGCATTTCAGTGTATTTAAAATTGGTAATACAACAAAACTTGCATTTGTTTAACTTTTAAGATACTATTTTTATATTAAAGAAGCATTTTGAGAATCCTGTTACCCACATTAACCGATGCCTACATTAGGTGGAATCCACTTTATTTTAATTCTATCTTATAAATATTTATATTCAATTGAAAACAAAGATATAGAAACTTATTCAGTTGCACTTTGTCTTGAATATTATATGAATTTTCTTCCATGTAAAAAAAAAAAAAAATTATACCCATTTTAGTTATTATATTTTATAGTTTTATAAATTCATCATTAAATCAGTTTTTCTTAATCTTAAATATGTTACCTACATTATTAATTATGTATTTTATCGTGTATGCGATGATATAAATAAGAAACAAAAAATAAAAATATGCAATATTATAATAATATTATATTATAAGAAAAAATAAATATTATGTAAACAAAATATAAAATGTTATTAAAGTAATGAAAAAAAGTTTAAGAAATTAAACATTTATACAATATTTTAAGTCACCTTCAATATCGTTGATTATGTATTTCATGTTCGGTGAGCTGGCGTTAACTTCATTATCAAGATGTATTTTATCGAATCTTAGGGACAATTTCGTCTTTGTCATCATCGAACGGACTGATTTGTTCTATCGACACGCGGACACTGGTCACCGAGTCGACCGCATCGTAAATCGATGCAAAATTCGCCTCCTCGTTATAGATTCATTGACGTCGGACGCGACTTTCCCGACGAACGGGTAAGTTTGCGTGCACACGTTAACGAACCTTACGCAAGAGTTGCCACACCCGAAGTCGCGGTTGGCCACTGGAACGGTGACGGACACGGGGTCCGTTTGCGAACCACAATCCGAAAAGGCTGCGGGACTGGGAGCCGATCGACCACCGACGTCATCATGAGCCAGAGCGCCGTTTTGCGGTTCTTCCAGTCCGGCACAGCAACCGTGATGCGCGAAAACTCGACGAGCTAATACGGGAATAGTACGAACGAGATACGTTAAGAAAACCCCAACGGAGATCGAAAGTTGCCGTAGCGAAAATAAAACCTCAACCGTACTCACCTTGGTCCTTTGTCAGCCAGACCAGAAACTGTGGCCATCCGCAGATGAAACAAAACGCCTTCAGTTGCAACCGCTTGTCGTTCCTGTCCATCTCCTGAGCAGAAATACTACGGCGATCGGAACTGAAAAAATACATAAATATCATGCATCTCACGCGAGGCGGCGCGTTATTGTCGTACCGTACGACGTGTTACGATAATGTCGAGTAAATTCGTTTACCTAATAGTCAATCCCATTTTGTTGAAATCAGTTAATGATTTTGATATTATTGATGATCATCAACTAACCAATGAAGAACATGAAAAATTAGAAGGGCTTCAGCACCCACAGTTTTTTTATTGAAATTACGCCCCTGCATATAGGTATAATACAGGTCCACATATAAAACAATAAATATTTTTATCGTTTCTTCATCGTCAATATCACGTGACTTTAGTTGACAATAGTATAGATGAAACAATTGTTTACGAACTGAAATTAAAAAACCACCTACTGTAATACAAACAAATTGAACATTTAACTTGACACTAATCACTAAAATGGTTTTCTTCTCTCGTGTCAGACGTTCGTAAAATTGCATACATATTTTAATGTCCATAGGTTACAAAATACATAAGTCGTGGTGTCGTAACTGTATTCACAAATAAAGCTGTTAAGTTACGTTTTCTCAGTAGTGTTCAAACGCAAAATTTGTCTGCGTCTAGACGCAGTCATTTTTGTTTTTTTTTTATCAAACTGCGTTCACTGAAATTCTATCTTAGTACTTGCAACAGTAATTGGTTACATAAACGTAGTTATTTAAATTTGTTTAAAAAATATCTTTATCCAAATGCAACGACAATTAATTTTAAATAATAATAATATTATTTGTCAAATGTTCAAAGAACAAGATTTTGAAGATGTATTACTTTTTCGAATGATTCCTAAACAGAGAAATACATTCAACAGTATAGTGTCTACGAGAAAAACTGAAGGATTTTTTAAACAATTGACTAAAGGACATATTTTTAATAACGATAATAAATAATGATAATTGTTGAAAGCACAAGTAGTTTGGGCATTTTTATTGTCTAAACGCAAGATGTCTGAACGTTGCACTAGTGCAGATTAGTAGTACGCCTGAACGCACTGCATAATTTACCGACGTGATGCATTAAACGTAAGTATAAAAAAAAATTACCTATAAAATGCATGTACCTAGTGATAATGCGTCTGACGTTGCAAGAAAAACGCACCTTTAGATAGGCTCTAAAAAAAATGATAAAATAAAGTATTTTAAGGTCGTATTATATTTTTAATATTAGTTTGATAACCTTTTTATAATTTATTTTTGAGGTGTTTCCTTCAGTCTACTATTTGCTGTCAAATTTACTTAAGATTTATGCAAATAATGTTGTTTTCTATAGTAATTATATTATGCTTTAGGGCAGTGGTTCTCAAAGTGTGCGCCGTGGCACCCTGGTACACCGCGATGTCTGTATAGGGGCGCCGCGCTGTCATGAAATAATATCTGTTCCAAAATTGTCCGTATGATTAACCATGCTATGACTAGGGGAAGAGCGCCCTGAAAAAGCCTTGAATTAAAAAGGGCGCCGTGAGTCGAAAAAATTTGGGAAGCACTGCTTTAGGGATTAAATATTTTGTTTGTATATAGAACTTTAAAATGACTCTTCATTGCATTACATTCTAGGTATTTAAAATTTGCCATTTTTAAGTTATAATTTTAGTTTAAAATATTAGAATCAAGTAAAATTCACCATTAAAACAGATATCTATGAAAAATATAACTGTTTTTACTAATTTGACTATTCACACCCTTAAATAAAGTTGCTAGAACAATTTGGATTTTACTCTTTTCAAATACTGTTTTTCTTGGAATAGAGATCAGCCTCATTCTGATAGTTCTTATACTTCCCGCCATTTAATGAATAAGAAATAATATAAGACTACATTTTATAAACTTTGACAGTTTTACATTTTAGAATGTTTACCCAGTGATAATTCATAAAGATCAGTTTTCATAATCTCATTATTTCATGATAGTAATAAAGTTTAGTATTCTTCAACATTTTTTTTAATAAAACTATAATTTAAAATTTAAATGTAAACAGTGAGATTTAGTCACAATTTGGAGGTTAAGCAGAATAAAATGTATTTTTATACATTTAAAACATTTTTAGGAATGGGTTACCTTGATACCTTAAGAAATATTCATGATCAGTGGCATAGCTGAGATTTTTAAATGGGAGGGTTAAATGAGTTTTTGGCCAGATTAGATAAGAGTGGATTTAATAGTTCACCTTTCACCAGTTTTTTCCATCAGTTTATAAATGTATTTTCAGCATTTTAAAATAGTTTTAATAATAATTAATAAAATATAATTTACAAAAATAATAAATTAACGGTGGTTAGCTGCAACAGCATTAACATGACATGACATACTATAAAAACTATAATGATTATAAAATTATAGAGCTAGACTAGTCGCCACAACATTCATGATCAACATTTAGTACCAACGTTTTAAAATACTAAAATATCAACTAGTAGTATACTGGTATAGTGCATAAACACGGCCCATGAGGGAGGACCATATCCTTGGCTACGCTATTGTTCATAATTATTGAGTCATAAGCTCATCTTCTGATAATTCTATATTATTATCTTTATAAACAGAATTGACGTTGCACTACGTAAATCATTATACCTTGAATATAAGAATATATTATATTAATGCTTTTACAAATAATTAATTACTAATTTTAAGACACTATAACTCAAAATATTATTTTTAAATAAAATTATGTTAGTTACAAATTCAAATTAATACATAATTTATTGAAAGCATTTAAAAAAATCAATTTAAATTAGAAATTGATCTTAAAGTACAAATAAAGTGCTTCTAATTTATTCTAAAGAATCAAAGATCTCCAAGGTCAACACTTTCAACAGTACTATCCATATTTTGATGATTGGTGTTAGTGTTTGAATTTACAGACAGGTCCATAACATTTGAAAAATTTTCATTAGGATAGTCCAATCGACCCCAAGATATTGGTTCAGCCTTTTTAAGCTTTATTTCAACTTTAG
Source organism: Sipha flava (assembly GCF_003268045.1). Lineage (NCBI taxonomy): Eukaryota > Metazoa > Arthropoda > Insecta > Hemiptera > Aphididae > Sipha > Sipha flava. Next base: position 2,893,603 of record NW_020272062.1, read on the forward strand.
TCGGCAACATGGAGACATAACTATTATCAACATCAACAATCTAGAAAATTAATCATAATTAATTAAATATTTGACCAAATGTTTATATGACAATTAAATACCCCATATAACTCAATATCCTTGGAAAAAGTTGAATTTTCAGAAGGAAAAAATAGTTTAACTGACATTTTAATAGCAGACAATTTCACAAAAGAAATTTTTGGATCATATTTTTTAGCAAAGATTGATATCACAACCCAGGGTCCAGTCTGATGCCAATCTAATCGACAGTTTGTTTGTCCTTGAGTTTTCTAAATAAAAAATAACAACTACTTAATACTCACTTCAGCTTTTAATGAAATAATCATTTTTTTTTTTTTTTTTTTTTTTTATTTAATATTAATACAATATTTACCAAGTCTTTAATCCAACAATGATTTCCTTGAGAACATCCAACTTGCTCTAAAAATGCATTGAAATCTGATGTTTTTTTGTTACAACATGACCAATACTTCATGCCCTCATGGAATACTGGTATACCGGAATGATGAATACAGGCAAGGTTATCTTTTTCTGAACCTTCGTACGCCTACAATATTGGAGCAATGATATAGTAAATATGTTTAAATAATCATAATATTAAACATAAATTAATAAAACCTGTTTACATCCACTGTTCTTACACATAGTGCCAATAGTTATGCTTGAACTATTATTGTCATTTTGATTTGTATTGTTTATATTTATAGAATTAATTTGTTGCAACAGAGAAGAAGATATGGTTGGTATGATACTTTTTAATGGTGAAGTAGCTGGTGGTCTAGGCAATGATTCTAATTTTGGAGCGTGATATTCAATGATATCATCTTTGGTGTTTTTATCCAGAACATATTTTTCAGGCTCTTTTGGTTTTGTATTATTATGATAACCTTTTGTACAACCCTACAAGTATTCAAATATAAAAATAATATAAGAAATAATTTAAATATAACTTACTTTTATATTGAGAAATTCAGTAAAATCGGTACATTTCTTTTGACAACACGACCAACCTTTATATGCATCATGAAAAAAAGGTTCACTCGGATGAAATACACAGGAATCTATTATATTAGTATGAAAAACACCAAAATGATAAATTATTTATCGAATTACATTAAATTCTTATATACTTAAGATTAAAATATTTCATATTTGAAATTATTTTAACAAATTATTCACATATTAGCTAAAACTAGTTATACTTCTAGTAATTTAAGAAGATACCATTAATGATAAAAAAATAGAAAATAAATTGGCATTTACCTTTAAAATAACAAATATGTTTGGTATTTGTACAACAAATCTTGCATATGAGTAAGATTAAAACTTAATTTTAACAATTTTCATTTAACTTTTTTAACATAACAAATGAAATCAATTTTACAGGTAGTCTAATAATATTACCCAATACTATAGTTGGTAAATATATTAAAACATTAACAATTCAGTATTTAAATGTTTATATCAATAGCTATCCAGTGAATAACTAAATACCTCACAATATACATTTAATTTTGTTTATAAATTGCCATATGAATTTATTTTAGTGAATTAAATTTCATAGCTTACAAATACTATTAAAGCATGATATAAATAATAATAATGAATAGGCATTAAATGTATACATTTTTCAACATTTTAATAATAAATACCTTCAGAATTAAATGCTGGAGAGAATTTCGCAGCACATCCGCGATTATAACACAAAACTAAATTTTCATCGTTAGCCATTGTTTATTTTTAAATATTAAAATTTATGAAGGTGAATTAAATTAAGTTAATGAATACAATAAACTATAGACAAAAAGAAAAACTATTTTATTAATTTAAACCACACCACTCAAAATGAAAAATTGTGATAAATGACTCTGTATAGATTAAAACATGGAAATAAGATATTTATAAGAAATTAAAGAACAGTGTTGCCAAGAAATGAACATTAAACTCAAAAGTTTACTATGGTTATGTTCCTTTTTTACATACTCATAAAAATATAAAATAAAAATACAATGTTATAGAATTATTGGATTTATGCTTTTGGTTTAAAATATAAATGTATAATAAAATAATAAATTAAATTCAGCTTTACATCAATACATTTTCACATTACTTCATTAACCTTAACTAAGATTTTAAAATGAGTATGATAATTAAAAATATTATATTCTAGTTATAGGTGCCTTCCAATCAAATAAAATAATACAAATTTACTATAAGTGTCTGACATCATACATACTAGATTATGCTAATCTATACATTTAAAAAAAAAATTGTGCAGCTTTTAATAATTATACATTATGGTTTTTGGCGTAGTAAATGTATTTCTAAATCAAAATAACTACATTTTAAACTTTGATTTTTTTTGCCTCTTTTAATTTTTTTTTTATCTGAAAATTTTTAACAATGTATTAATCATTTATTATTTTATAAACCTATAACAATTTATAAATATTTACCTCTATTCAAATGAATTTAATCGTAGTTTATTTATTGATGGGATGTACTTTAAATCACAATTTTCTTGCATAGGACTAAATTATAAAATGATAAAATGTATTCAAAATTATTAAACATTCACTAGTTAATTTTAAACATAATAATAATTATTATTTTCTAATTACATGTAAATCTTTAATTTAACTAAGTCAAAAATATATTATGCACCTCAATTCATTATAGAATCAATATTTTACTCTAAAATTAAATTTTTATTGCATGTTTTTGTGTATGTATATAAAATATTCATGTTAGTTGTAATTTTGTAATTTTATTGTATTCATATTCATAGTAGCATTTATGATCAACATAGTTAATTCAATATAAATTATTATTCAACAAAAATGATAAAAATAGGCAATTGCCATTTACCTGGCATACACAGAAGAACCTGGTGTAGGTATCCCAGATGTAGTACTTCCTGATGATAAAATTGATAACATATTTTGAAATGACTGTTTTCTATTTAAAATTTTATGTTCGAAAATATTAATGTTATAAGACATGATTGAAATAAGAGAATTAAAACATTTTAATAACTACCTATATTTCATATCAGATTGTTTTGGATTAATGTTTGGGTTAGAATTGCGGATATTGGCTTCATCATTTATCATCATAAAAGGGGTTGAATTTGGTTGAAAAATTGGCATTGAATTGGAATGAGTTTCTGATACGTTGCAGTTTTGCAGTTTTTGAGGTGTATTTCGCAATGCACTTCAAAATGGTAATACATAAATATAATATTAATATAATAATAATATAATTAATTAATTTAATAATTATATAATTTATATAATATTAATCATATTAGGTTTATATTATATGATATTAAACTAAATATAGTATTCACTTTTTAGCGATCTTTAATTCACCTTCAAGTTTCTTTATATACATTTTTGCTCTATTGTATTTTGATAACTATAAATAATATGGAAGGTATAAATTATTTTAAATTTACCAACAGAAAAATATTTAAAATAGATATTTTACCATGTTTTGGTGATATGCAACTAATTTAATACGATGTGCTTTTTGAAACTGCATTACTTTGACTAATTTCTCAGATACTTCTTCTGGTTCTTGAAAATATTCTAAGACTTCAGGATTTCTTTTTAATGACTAAAACGTTATCTTTTTTTATAAATATACCTATCGTTTATTCAATAAAAATAGTTCTTTTAAAATTATTTCATCATTTAAATTCATACCTTTTCTTCAATTGTAGTAGATGAACATTTATTTCTACAATGTTTGCAGCAATCCAGTGTACCTGAATTAAAATTTGTACAAAATAAAATAATTTTGGAAAATTATGAAAAATCCATCTGAGATCCTTACACATTCATAAATAATTAATATAATAAATTATACGGTATTATATTGTTTATCAAATTTTAAAAATACCCCAACAATTTTTATAGATTTTTTTTATTTTTATTTAAAGAACTTTTGCGAAGAATCATTAGAGTTCAATAATTACAATTAGTTAACTTATAAGTATAGACAATAGTACAAAACACAAACATTTTAAATTAAATGGCAATGAATGAAAAATTATAGTAAGAAAATTATAATTAAATAAACAATTAGAATAATTTAAGTACGTTATCAGTGGGTATGTATAGCAGTGGTGTCCCTAGACCCTTCTAAAATGAAGTAAAATACTAAGTACCATTCCTGTAATATTTATCAAATAGAGTAGTAGTAATATTAATTTAAAACTGTCAAAAAATTTAGTAATATGACACTTATGGTTTTGGATTAAATCTGAGGGGGGGAGTTGTTTTAAGGAATGGGTGGTACAGCAATGTTGATGGTGTTCATTGTAGATAGACCTTCTTTGTAAAGGTATGCACAGACTAAGCAACATTTTGTTGTCAATAAGTATCCTAACAACCGGTAACAAGTTGATAGATACTCATCAATAATGGGCGGCGTGATATCTAAGAAATTTATGGTGTGTTATCCAGGGGCGGCTCGTCAGAGAAGACTTTGAGACTGCGTCTCCCCTTAAAAAAAAAACAGCTACTTGTAAATAATAACTATTTAAAAATGCATGGAAATATTTTTATTTTTATTGAAAATACTCGTATGTTATAGAGTTTTCTATATTTATTATTATAAAATTATTAGCCACGAAATCAGGGACTAGAACCGTTTGAATTTATCGGTATCGGTTTCGGAACTGGTTCTCAGAAAATAAAATAACTGTTCTGGTTCGGTTCTATGATGAAAATTAATAAAGGTACCGATTCCTGTTATCAGTAAAATTTAATATTATTTCATATCAATGAAAAAAAAAAAATAGTGAATATACTATATATAGTATATATATATATATATATACTATTGTCCATTTGTTAGTGTAGTATAGCACTAAACGAAAAATTATTTTAATATGTATTGCTGACAATTAACGTTACCCCCTATAAAATACACAAAATAGTAATACTGTTATTAAATCTGTTATAACTGGTAAAACTAAATTGTTATGTATCAGAATTCAGAAGATAATAAAGTTTTAAATTAAAAATTTCATACGATAAATAGGTTAAAAATAATTGAATTATAAATAATAGCCTGCGCTCCATAGAAGCAAAAAAGTTAAAAAATATTTACAATACTCGTTAATAAACTATGAATTACAATTTACACTAGCGGGTGACTATTTTATTAATACCATCGCTTTATTTGGAAGATAATATTGATTCCAATTATGGTATATACTGGGAAAAACATTTCTATATAATATTTTGTGATATATATACACGTAATAAACACTTCAAAAATATAATTTTAAATAGGTAAAGAATATGAATAATAAGAATATAAGAATATATGATATTCTAATCTAATCTAATATGAATATAAGAATAGAATTTTGTATAGTTCTAGAAATAAACATAATAAGAATGGATCCCTGATTATTTATAAACAAAGTAGTAACTACAAATAATTTATGCTAAATAAAACTATTTAATTTTGGAACCTAAAAGAACCTTTATAATTTAAAAATTCCAGTTCTGTTCCGCTACTTCATTTATCAAAATAAAGGTTTCGGTTCCGGTATCGGTTCCTATTATTTAAAAGGTTCCGATTCCAAAACCGGTTCTTTTCGGTTCGATTCCTGTCTCTGCACAAAATATAAAACCTATAGTTATTTCGATGAAAACACTATTTTAGTAAGTTCGACGATGGTCACCGTTTCAGTGAAACTGACGTCTGACAGGTTCAATCGTAACATGTAATGGTTTGGCTCGTTGGACGGAGGGGCCGGGGAGAATAATGCGTGTGTTATAGACGCTATTGAAAATGGGTTCACGATGATAATTTCCGTGCCATAGCGTCGTCGTTAGTCGCTGTACGCCGTCATCTACGAATTCGTAGATAAAAACAATGGCAAAATTGAATTAGTTTAAATAAAAGTTTACCATTAAATTAAGTTAAAAATATTAACTAAATATTAAATGAAGTATTAAGTATTATTAATTTTCCAATAAAAGCGTTTTTCATGTTCGTTGTTGTATAGAATTTATGTTAAATACTTTAATTCTCTCCAGAATATTTACTATGAGTCGCTACTGATGTTACCCATTTAGAATTATGAGGAGATGCTGTACGTTTCCATGAGTGTAATGCGAATTTAACAGGATCTGATAGTGATTTCTTGCAATCACTAGAAAGGTTTCTCTCACAACACTTAACACTGCGTGCGTAATAGTAACAATAGTTTGCTATGTGGAAGTAAGGTTAACATTATTTACACTAAGGTGGAAAGAACTTTTTCCTCAGGAGCTCAATTTTTTTTTTTTTTTAATAGAGCAGATGGTCTAATTTAAAAACTTCGTTATTGTTATTGTAAACTTTTAAATCGATTCAAAATAGAGGCAAATTGGTTTTTGTGATTTGTTGATGATGTTAGTGACACGAATCACGTCATAACTTTTGTCTACTAACTATATATGTTTAGTGACCGAATAAACACAAACTTTTTTCTGTGTTGGGTAAAAATGCATGGAAATGATATCTTTATTATCGGTTAGGTAATATACTATGTTATGACTATTTACATTAATTGTGTGAATAATTAAATGCTCTGAAGTGGTTTTAAATTAATAACATGATGTGTTAATGAGCTCTGATATTGTCTTAGTGAAACTATTATAATCATTCACTTTACTATGATAAAAAGAGGGTGTGACGAAATGTATTTGGCCAAAGTTAATATACATGTTGTTGCGGACAAACTTCATATTTGTTTTCCTGATTCAAATAATGGTTCAAATACATAAGTTATCAAGTCTTTACACATAATTTTCTATTTGTTGTTGTTTTTAACAAAATATACAACTTAAGAAAAAAAGTTAAATGTTGGAAGCAGTTACTATTTCTAATATATTTTGTTTTTTAAAAAAAAATAAACTATATTCTAATATTTCAAATTTATCTTGAATAACATTTGGTTTCTTATAAATATTTAATAATTTTATAGAAAAACATTTTTTTCTAAAAGTATAAAAACCAAAACTATCCTGATTTCTGGTTTTAATATCTTTTTACATTTTACATTCTTGTTAATTAATATATGTTTAATGGAAATATAATAATATGTAATGTATATGTTTATTTATAATAATATTGTGAGTAATTTTATAAATATTTTATATTTTTATTTACTATGTCATACCTAAACTTATTTTAGATTATAAAAAAGTAAAGAATATAATAATTAATGTTTTTTAAAATGAAATGTTTTTTTTTTTTTTTATGTACAAACAAACTTTATGTTAGTGAACATGTTCTAAAAATATGAATAGATGATATTTTGAAAGGGTTTTTAATATTTCAGTCTATTTTGGAATTTCGGAAGTTTATAATTTAATAATATATTTTATCTGCAAAAGCGAATGATTCTAATAGCGATGACTTTATTTAAAATAACAAATTATAATTCCCGAAAAATTATTAATTTAGAGAACCTTGTTACTAAGTCCTAGTTTTAATTCGACAAAGCACGATAACATAAATGATGCACTATTATTTACTCCTACAAACAAATATAAATATATAATAACTAATATAGATAACTATAATAATGTTGATTGTGTTTATAGTTTATGTCAGGGCTCAGGAAGCCACCTCAAGTTTTATATGCTAATAAGTTAATATGTAATGTAATTAGTAATTACTAATTACTATATAGAAATAAATTATGATGAAGTAATTGTGTAAAGCAAGTCAAAACATATACAATTCTTTAAATTAAATCACTGATTAAAATTATTATGTATGTTGAAGTAAAAACTTTGAAATTTTTAATAATTAATAAGTTATTGTTTTGAAAAACTGCCCTGAGCAATACCAATTGGTGAAGATTTTTTGTTTGTAAAATTTTAAATTTAAGCCCCTATTAATAAAATGTTGTATTGGAATTTACAATAATTTTAAATTTATTTAAGGTAAACATGCCTTTGAAAATACATTTAAAAAAAAATTATTTCAATCAAACGAATATGGTCGTATGGATGTAGACTAAAATAAATTTGGAGCCTTATAATTATAATTACACTGGTTGGTGTATAGCTATACTAACTATATAGATTTCGAAATTAATACGTAGGGAATACGTAACATACATATAAAGCTGTACTGAACGAGCAAAAGGCAAGTTATATCAACAATCAATCGTTAATTCTTACCATCCAAAAAACAACCACATTTTTCGCAAAATATATGACCACAGCTGGTCAAATAAAACTTTTGCGTAGTGGCGTCGTCTCTTCCTCTGGGTTGGCTGAAACACGAGTTACAATGGATCCAATCCATTTTACAACGCAATGATCTTGAATCGATATTAATTAATACTAATCGAATTTGGATTTGGCTCTTACCAGGAACAAAGAAATTTGCTGTCGATGCACTTGGAACGCACGTTAAAACTGTAAGCGAGAATAAAAATTTCCCGCGAAACCGTTACCATCGTAACAGTACTAACCGTGGTATTGTGTTAAGTCGGGTTCACACTACACCGTGCCGTATCGTGTCTTCTAAAATAATTATCTCTGATTGGTTGAACCATATTGTTACATCAAGGTATACCGTATAATAAATCACAAGTTACCTCACTAACCAAAAGATACCGTGAAGTTGATTTTATCCAACTTTTGAACGTGTAGTTACCGATTTTAATAGTAATAATTTATTATTCTATGATAACATTATTCATAAAAACAAAGGGCTCGGAAGGTATTGCATTTGCATGATTTTATTGGGCTCTTCAATTTATTGCTAAGTAACGTTGAAATTGTTTTCATGACATTATGAAAAACCTAATGGGAACATTTTGAAAGAAAATTTCAAATTTCAGGCTATTTATTTTACTTATATTTTATTTTATGTTATATATTTATACCTAGAAATTATGTTTAGCTTAGTATAATATACTAACAATATTTGTACTGTTATGTACGAGTATATTTAATAAAATATCTTTATTTATGAATATTTTTGCGTTAAAAAAATTAAGTGCATATTTTTGACGCATATTTGTACGTTTTTAAGCGCATAAGTGCATGCATATTTAGTACTTTTTAAGTGCATTAAGTTCCGAGCCCCAATAATAATATAATACATACTTTCTACTAAATGATTTAATATTCATCAGTTATTATTTATTGAAACTTATGAAAATATTTCATATCTAATAAAAAAACTGCGAAAATATGTAACCAGAATTTGATAGCATCACCATAAGATATATATTGGTATCACACATTTTCAAAGCACACGGTCTGGTAAAATACACGTCACGGTATAGTGTGAACCCAGCTTTAGAAATGAGACACAAACAGAACCAAGGTAGAACAATGTTATTATATAGTATGATTTTTGCGCCTTTTATTTGCAGTGTAGGAACATATTTCATGTGTGTATAAATAGTGTTGTGTGTTAATTGTTTGTTTTCACTTTTTCAATATTAAAATATTAAAATGGTTTATTGCACAAATACTAAATTTTAAAACGCTCTCGTGCTAAAATGATATCTCGCCACATTATATAAATTATTGTAATATTATTAATTTTTATTAAATACTTTTTCATTTTAACAAAACTGTAAGTAACACACATTTCTATAACTATTATTAATATCATTAAAAATAAAATACATATTATTTTCATATCTATACAATATCACTCGGTATTGATCTAGAAAAAAAAAACATATTAAAGTTTCATTTAAACTAACAAAAACTATTTTAAATGTAATAGACTATATTGTCAAAAGAAGCAATAATATAAATTAACTTTGTATACATAAAATTGAAATAACAAACGTGAATTTAACACACTAACATTAATATATTATAACAAAAATGTAAAAGATTAGTTTTGAAAAAAATTACTGAACATTAAAAAAGTAAGTATAAAATGTTGGATTAGGATTGATATAAAATGGCGAACATTATTTTTACTATAATCGTAATCATTTAATTTATAATGAAAATATAAAATATAAATTCGATTGTGAATGATTTTAGTTTTATAAAAGTTTTATTAAAAAAAAAATTGACAGCTTGGAAGAATATAGTACTGATTGTTAATATATTTTTAATCAATACAAAATCTATTTATTCTTATATATATAGGTATAGTGTGTAATAATATGATTATTTGAGGTGTAGGAAATATCTTGTTTAAATATTTAATTCATATTAATTTTATTACTACAATAGTTGTAATTGTAATTGATAATTATTATCAGTTGGTATTTTGACTACTAATGCTTTTATATTAATGAGGATTAATAATGATTTAAATTTTAAACCACCTATTTTTTTCGTCGTTTATTTTTAACAACTCTTCCAGAGCAAACGATCCTTTTCGTTGACTACTATTGTGAATGCAATTTCTAAAAAGAAAAACAAATTAAGATTTCAAACCTCCAAGAATATTTTAGTATCTGTTTTAAAATAGTTGATTAGCTATTAACTTACAGAGAAGTTCTCGCAGAAGATACAGTTAGTCTATTCATCGGATAGCTATGTCTAGTCGTTTTTACCGGCTTTTTTAATTGCTTTTTCTGTTGTAACCATTTATAAAAATTTTTTTCATTTTCTACTCTCTTTTTTTGTTCTTCTTCATGCTTTTTTTGTTTTAATTCTTTCCTCCGTCTTTCCCGTTCCATTTTTTTATTCTGCCTTTCCAAAAGCTGTTCAGCCGACAAACCATACTCAGATCTCAGACCATTATAACCCGGCAATCGAGGACGTTCGGTACTAACCGACTTCTTAGCTCCTGCCATACTACTAGCCGTATATTCTTCTGTCGGTTTTTTCTTGATTACCAATTTCGCTCCTTTGTTTCCAGATTTATCTGTTTGAAATTCTAAAAATAAATCTGTATTTGGAGTTTTGGTTATGCGAGGTTTGGAATTTTCATCGTTGTTGGTTGCTTTTAAATTGATGTGAAAGAATTTGGTGGATTTATTATTTAAATTCGTTTCGCTGATATTATTCTTATTTAGTGGTTTAAGTTTACCCTTGGGGTCTAGTTCGAAGTAATAAGTCATTCGAGGCTTAATAGGTTGTGGTTGAGGCTGAGGCGGAATCCTTCTTTCAAACGTTTTTGTATGTTTTATTTTTTTTTGAAAATTTTGTGTAAAAGAACTAACTTTTTTTACAGGTTTTTCTACTTTTTTTTCGTTCGTCACTACTTTTTTACGAACTTTACTAATTTCTTTTAATTTATTTCTTAACTCTTCTGCGTTCAATTTCTTAGGCACATATATGTTCACGTCATCAATGCTGTCATCCAAAGTTTTACCACAATTTTCATACATTTTGTATTGAGTGTGTGTGAAAAGTTCTGGAAAATATGTCACATGTTCATCTATCGCAGAACCCTGGCGTGTTTTATTATTTCGGTTCATTATTGTCTTAAACTCATCGCCAGATTCAATAACGTTTATAAACATAGGATCATCAGATTCAAATGAAAAACTTCTACTAAATGATGTACTTGAATACATTTTATCATCAGTAGTATCAGTATCCAGTGTCCTTTCAGTAGTCGAACAAACTACATCATTTTGGTCATCCTCATCATTTCGAATCAAATCAACTTTATCTAAAATTACTTCTTCATTTCGTAGCAAATCAACTTTGGTTAAAATGTCTTTTTCCTTAACGTCATTTTCCACTGGAAATATGTCGATGCCCTGAAGTCTTTCCGTGCCAATTGATACTGTACCTGAAATATATATATTTAACACTATAATCATTAGGTAAATATAATTTCTAAATTTTTTTTTTCAGTTTGAGCATATTAACTAACAATAAATGTATGAGATAATTATTGTTTTGTACTTAATATTAAATATAAATTATAAAAACATTGCTCTTTTTATTTAAATTACGAGTATTTATTAAAATTTTACATCCGACTATAATGTGTTTGTCAATTAATAAATTGTAAACTATCTAGGGTAGGTATCACAAATGATAAAATTAAAAAAAATAATAATATCTGTGTGATCCGTCCTATTTCTGGTTTTTGATGCTGTTTATATACAACATATAATTATAAATTAAAAAAAATAATAATTAACTATCAGAATATTATAATATCCCAACTATAAATAGATACTATACCAATATCTTCAAAACTATCCAAAATCAGGACAGTATTGTCAAATTTGACTTTTCCAGGAGTATTAGAAAATGTGTTTTCGTTGTCTTTCGCTAATTCTTGGTTAGCTTGATTAATTTTTGAGCGCAAGTTGTATGGTTCATTGGACGGTTTTAGTACAGAACCAGATGCGAAATAAATTTCTAAAAAATGAACACATATAAACTATATATATATATATATAAATGGAGGAAGTCATAAATTAAATATGACAACATACTTATTTAAACAATTGTTATACGTATTTTACACAGAAAGTATAAATTATAGGTAAGTATAAGTATTTAGTTCAAATAAAAAATGTACTTATAAAATCTTCTTCATCATCCTCATCGTATTCATTTAATATTGTAGTATCATTGCTTGAATTAGACGTAGTTGATTTTGAAGCCAAAAATAAACCACTATTTTCAGGAGCAATTTTTCTTGAATATTCAGAGTCGTATATATTAAATAATGGTAAGTTTTTTTTCGATTTCATTATTAACATCATTGGTTTCTTTTTCAGGACTCATTGCTTTCAGTGAATATAAATACAAAAGCAGTTTGCTAAAAATAAAATAATTACGAACTTCTTAGGTACAACTTTAAAGATGTTTGGTTATTTGTGGTAAATCAAATAAAAACGTTTTAGTTTTTGAAAAATACAAAATCAGTTTCAAAAGTCTTAAAATTAATAAGAAATTCTAAATTTATAAATTGTAACGAAGAATATTTTTAATACCTACATATAATTAATAAATCTGAAGTTCTATATATAATTTATAATATAATAATATAATATTATTATAATTAATATTATAATATAATAATTTATAATTTATAATTTTCTATATAATTTAATGTTGAAGAAATATTTTATAAGTTATAGATACTTAACTATCCTAACTGAGAACAGCGGTTTGCAACTGACGGATCGCGATCCAAATCTGAACTGAAAAGGCGGATAATTTGGCCATCAACAAATCTTACATATCTTAATATGTATTTATTATTTTTTTAAATTATTTTTCTAATGATTGATAGTAAAATGTAAAATATTATTTGAATTTATCTTGATTATTTGATTTTATTAGACTCAAATTACATTTGTCTCATAACAAAATAATTTTTTCTCTGGAACTCGTTTTTTATTATTTTAATTAAATTAAATTAATAATAAATTACTTACCAAATTTTGTTCTAGAACTAAAATATTTCTAATATTTATCCAATAAAAAACTAAAAAATTAGGTACATCAAAACTTCCTTCTTAGATAAAGAAACTATATATATAACTTATTTTAATTTTCTAAATAATTGTCGATAACTTACAAATATCGTGAAATTCACTTATGAAAAAGTTGGTTAAACTATCAATAATATTTCATCGATAGAATCGAAATATAATAAAATTCCTGAATAAAGTCAAAATCGTAATGAATTTATAATGTAAAATATTGTATAGGTATACCATCGAAATTTAAGTTTCCGTAGTTGATTTGTAAGTGTTGTAACTGTTTCTACAAGGACTGTCTATAAATATTGTTTTATTTAAAATTTTAAATTGATTCATACCATATTAAATTTATTTACTGCACTGGATTCTACACCTATAATTATAATGTATTAATTAAAATTAGTTTATAAAAATGTAATTAAAATATATAAGACAAAAGGAATCGAGGTACCCGAACTACATATCGAATTTTAAAATAACAGAGTCATACTTATATAGTACTATCATACTTACAAGTTATACCATTACAATATACCATTACTATTTCAAGTAGTTCATCCATTTAAATTTGTATTAATACAATTATTTTTAAATTAATATTAGTATATGTGTTATTACAAGTATAAAATACTACAATATTTCTTCAATTTCAAATATTAAACGTTGTTATGACTTACGAGTAATTTCTCCTAATTCATTACGTACAAATCGAATAGTTAAACGAAAATCGGTGTAGTTTAAATCGATAAAATCATTCGTTCGACGTGTTTAGATTTGAAAAAAGTTTTATTCACTGAAAGCCGCTTTAACCAGTAAAAAAATTTGAAATTTGAAAATTAACATACTAACGATTCTAAAAACCTCCGCATTTATTAGTTCATAGAGAGAAGGAGAGAGAATGACCAGTGAATAAGGCAATGTGTTGAAAAAAATCTATACATAAAAAAAAAAAGTTTGTACCTCCGTGGCACCACTTATACATATATTGCCTACATAGAAAGTATTATTCACTAAAATATGCCTACTGGGATTCAAACGCACATCCTGATCGCTAAATGTTTATTGGTGTTACTTAGGTAACACGGTCATATGGTTTTCAGTCGGTCGACTTGTCATTATATTATTTGATTATCATTTACTACGTTTACATGCACAATTAAAGGCGGTTTAAAAGTTAAAATGGTTTAATCATGAATTATGTAAACGCTTTAAAGCGACCTTGATCACATAAACCGCCATTATTTTAAGGACGCTCTAATATGAGTTTAACCAAAATAAATCGGTTTAATAATTAAAATCGGCTGTATTTTTGTTCATGTAAACGGAATCGATTTTATTTTGATAAGTGATAACATAACACATTATTCAGATTTATTTTTATGAATATTTTAATTATACTTATTAGTCGTAACTATTATACGTATGTATTAGAAACTTATAATCGTATTAGGAATGAATAACCCAATCAAAAGATGTTTTTGGAGTTCTGCAGAAACAGCTACATTAGTTGCTTCTATAAAAGAAAATAATATTATGAAACTGTTAGATGGGAAACGAAGGCGTAGTAATAAAAGTTTAAATTTACTGCGACGTGCCTCGTATTTAAGTTTATACAGGTTTAAACAAACGATTACTTGTGTAGAATCCATATTAAATAAGTTTTTAAATAATATACAAAAAAATATTTAAAATTTAAGAAATAAATTACAAATTTTAATATTTAAATATTTGATTATTGATAATTAATTAGTATTAAAAAAAAAAAAAATGGATCTGGAAAAAATACCAATTTCATGGAATAATGAAAATGATGAACTTTAATATTACTCACATGTAAACAAGTCAAGCAATTTAAATTGACTTAGAATAAAATCGGTTTAAATTAAGAACGGCTTAACTCTTATCATGTAAACGTAGTAATTTTTTATGCAACGACGGCCGTATTCACTACGGTATCATATTTTTATTTTCGTCAGCCGTTGTAACACTGTACCGCGCCTATTATGGCAGGTTCCGGCGTTTTTTTTTTTTTGTTGTCCATGTAAACATTCGTTATCAAATTATAAAAACATTTATAAATATAATTTAAAAAGTATACCACACAATCAATTTTTTTAGATATAATTATTTTAAATATGAATAATTTATAGAGTATAGACTACAAGCTGAATACAGTAATAGATAAATATATTATTTTTGTCATTTCAATATTTTATTATGTTCCCTATTGGTTTTATTATTATTTTTAATTAATACCTTATACTGATTTAAAAAAAAAACAATCCAATGAAGACCATGGTTATGACTTTTCTTTTGACTTTCGTCTTCGCTCTTACTATTGACGTCGGTTTTGCGGACCAGTTCAAATGTCAGAAATTTGCGGACGGATCGGTCTTTCCTACCAGCACCAGTGAATCCACCAACCACATATTGCAGTATACCAAAGCATTAAGTGAGTGATTTCTATTGTTGTATTTATAACAAATATTTGGTATCGGTTGATGCATTTTTTCACACCAATTCTGTTAACAAATTATAGTATCAAAACCAGCACCCAATTGGAAAGGTACAGCTATTATAAATGGTACTTTACAAGAGTTGAAGCTTCAAGACTTTCATGGGAAGTATCTAGTGTTCTTCTTTTATCCACTGGACTTGTAAGTGTTTATTTACATCCTGATTTTGGATTTTGGAATAATAATTTCAGATTCTGGTTTGCAGCACATTTGTATGTCCAACAGAAATATTAGCCTTCAACGATCGGATCGATGAGTTTAGAAAGATTGGAGCTGAAGTTGTGGCTGCATCTGTGGATTCACATTTTACTCATTTAGCTTGGGTAAATACTCCGCGTAAGGATGGAGGATTGGGTAGTTTATCTATTCCTCTATTGTCAGACATGACTCATAAAATATCCAAAGATTATGGTGTTTATTTGAGTGATGTCGGTCATTCACTCAGGTACTATTTACTCATTTTAATGATGACAAATTATTATTTTTTGCATTTATTTTCAGAGGATTATTTATCATAGATAATCGAGGTGTTCTTAGACAAATCACAATGAATGACTTACCTGTTGGCCGGAGTGTAGATGAAACTCTAAGATTAGTTCAAGCATTTCAATATACAGACATGCATGGTGAAGTATGTCCAGCTAATTGGAAACCAGGTGGACAAACGGTAAAAAACATATTTTTGATACTTATGAAACATTGGATTAAAATTACAATCCTGCTCTTAAAATAATAATAATTTGTAAAATGAATTATTTATTATTAGATTAATATTTAATAAGACTTGTTCAAAGTTTTCTTATTACATTTTGGTTTTATAATTCATGCAATTTTTAATTTTAAAATATACCATTCTTTACATAAAATAATATTTTTATTGCCATTTTTATTTTATTCTTTGATTTGAAATGATTAAATAACTCTTTGACTTGCTTATCATGACATTTTATACTTTTTCAATATTTATTCCGAATTGTCATTTTAAATTTAAAAATTGATCTCATTGAATCATTTATTAACTAAAAAATTTAATTCTTTCTATATTATATCAAAAAGAAAATCATTTTAGTGAACATTTGTGTTATAATAATCAATGAAAATATTCAAAATATAAATACTTAGAGCATTTATATAAAATACTTCCAAAATATATTTTGATAGATGTTAAAATATTAATAGCTGTTAAAATAAATATGGATGTTTTGTATTTTTCAGATAATTCCTGACCCTATTAAAAAGAAGGAATATTTTGATAGACTGATTGAATTATAATCTGTAAATTGGAGATACGACTAATTTACAAAAATATAATATAATATTATAATATATTAAGCATCACAAAAAGACAAGAAATTAATAAATATTATTAATTTGTGTATTTATATATTTTAAGTTGAATATTAAATAATCGTTTTTTTACTTTAATAAATTGGTTTATTTATTTTGTTTTTCTCAATTTTTCTAGATAATTTAATACAAATTGTACAAAAAGAATAATTTACATATACACACATTGAATTTCATGGTATAACACATAAATGTATTGTGTATTAGTAAAAAAAAAAATGCTTTTATTTACAAAATAAAGTAGCATTTGTTATAACTATATGATAGTACAATAAACAGAAAACGAACTAATAATATTCCAATAACATCATTAATTCAATATGATACAGATAACTTTTCTTTAACTGGCATTTATACAAACAGACCGATTGGAGGGCAACATTTAACAACAGTGATATACAAAATGGTAGGATTTAATTCAATTTAACTAGGTATATTTGTCTAATCATAGAAATAGAAAACAAACAATTGCCCAATGAGGTAATCAACACATTATGATTTTATGTAAATACTACGATGAGGAGCACAAAAATAATATTAAAATCAAGTTTCTGGTAATGCTTTATGTAACTATCCCACGTTTATATGCATAAACTTGCATTTTAATGAATACCATTTTCCGTGGAGAAATCATTTTTATTATCTCATCAATAATGCGTAATTTAGATCTTGATAGCAATGAGCAAATTTATAAACGTGACTCGCTGAGTAATTGATTGAAATGATGTATACATCATAGTAATGTTATTAATAAGTGCACAACAATATTAAGTATTAAAAATCGTATCAAATAATTATATAATAATTGTACACGTTTTGTAAAATGTTTATTTACATTTTACAAGAATTAAAAAAATATATATAATTATAACTTAAATTTTAACTTGTAATTTTGAAAACGCCTCTACCCAGTAGGTATTAACAATAATTATTCGTAAAATATATAGTAAATCTGCACGACAATATGACGAGATAGCTTACAGGAAAACGTACACATAGTTGTGATGATAATACTACTTACAATTTACATTAAGTCGAACAAAGCATTTTTTCCCCTTATATTCATTAAACGCTAATACTAATACTGATAATACATCAAATCGATGAATTAATATAATCGTTAATAAAAAAAAAAAAAATGCTTCGATTCGTGAGATCAGCTGAGAGAATTGTTTTCTAGTAACCAAAAAGTACGAGAAAATGTTAAAACACGTTTTGTCGCTAATTACTGCTCCATTAGATAAATATAATTCGTACGTTTTTCTTGACGAGTGACGACCGACGGCTCTTTTAGTTAAGGGGTAAATGGATATTTGTGTCCGACTGAACATTGATGAAGAAAAACATGAATTCTATAACTCCTGATTTTTATCGATTTTATTGCTGATAATTTAAAATAGATGCAGTGTGTATTATTCCGTACTCCGTCCAATCCCATTAGCAGGAGGATGTTCCAACAATATTCCACTTCATACGACCATCCCCTATGCGGAACGCATTCATTTCAACAATTCTTTCTTAGACCAGTTAACACCATATCCATCATCATCATACACCGGTTGTTATCGTGTTTGTAATGTAGAGATTTGCCAAATATTTCGCTCGGTGCGACACCGATATGACGTTTCACCGCACCCAAATCGTTGGAAGTATTTTTCGCCGAACGCGTATGAAGACATGTGTTTTTCATTACTGTTTTATGTTTACATGTATCGGTTGTTGGCAAACCGCACGTCTCGTCAGTGGAAAAATCTTCGGAGTACTTTATTCGCCTTTGCGCACGACGGTTTTTCGCTGTTGCAACCAAAGTGCAAACGAATCGACACATTTGGTAATAATATGTTTGCGCGTCGTCACCACGAGACTCGCTTTGACGAGTAGTTGACCGGGAATCTTGCGTAGGCGAATATTATCAAATTTTTTTCACCGTCCGGAAACCGTTCGTAGGCATTCGTCGTCGTTAAACAGAAACGCAGCACGTTTAATAAATTAATTACACTATCGGGATGAAGTAGGGGAGGGGGGGGTCAAGAGGGGTTTACACGAAATACGTTACACGTATCGGGCGGGCGGCTAGCCTGGGTTGCGGGCAGGGAGCGCGCGCGTGGGCGTCGTCGGCTTGGTTTTCTGTTTTCACAGCGTGAGCGTCGTGTTCGGAGCGCCGGCGGCCGTAGCGGACGCCCACGCGGGTCATATGCTCAGCGACGGCCGCTTCTTCCGGTCCCGTTTGCTGCTGTTCTTGCCGAATATCGTTCCCAGCACTTTGGACACGCTGTTCACGCCCAGCTTGCGTCTGATCGGCAGCCCCCGGAGCAGCTGGACAGCGCGGGTCTCGCGCAGCAACGAGTGGAACGCCAGCGATACGCCGGCGAAGTTGTCGGCCGCGCTCACCTCGTAGAACTGGCACCCGAACCGCAGCGACAGCTCTTGTCCCGCGTCCACGGCCACGCACCTGCAGCACCGTCGTAAACATAGTCAGTAAAAGGGTTAACGAAGATTAATGTGGTATTATGTATGTAGTCATGATAGTACGCACACGCCGGGCCGGTTTTAGGGCTCTCGCAGCGCCCAGTGAAAACATTATTTTGGCACCCTCTCCCCCCACCCTCCTCCTCATAAACGACATAGATATATAACTTACACACAATACTTATGAACGGGCAGAATTTGGGGAGCAGGAGGAAATTCGTGATCAAAATATATTTGTAAATCATACAGAGAACAAAAGTAATAACAATAATACAGAGATGTTTAACGAAACTGTGTAATTGTACCTACAAGTGCGGTCATTCTTTGCATGTCGATATAATAATAAATAGCAACAATAATTAAATTTAAATCAAGTCGTATTGCAAGTTATTTTATTCTATCTAAAGAAGATAATTAGCGTCGTCAACGTTTGATAAAATGTTACTCTAATTTTGACGCCTCTAACGCGTTCTTTGCACGCGTCGATCTTATCTAAAGTCGGCCCTGTGCACATGATTTACGGTGAACGCACGTCTCCGTCCACACCGTCACCGCATAGGCAAATGCGCGTACGGGATATGCATTCGATGGGATGTTTTCACCGGACCATTTACTCTCCTCACTCGCCGAAACACATTTTTACGAACAATGACGTTATCCGCAGTGCCGGATTTAAATCTTGGGAGGCCAGGGTGCAAATGATAATCCTGGCTGGGCTCCGCTTTAGAAAGAAAAAGAAAATTTGACGTAAATCTTATCTATTCGAATTACAGATGTTTTAGGATGTCGGAAAGTAATTTGCGTTTCATTTGCTAACCCGGTGTGAATTTCAAGGCCGTGTGAGTGTTACTCGTCACATATGTCAACAATTAGGTCACTGCGCACCTACCCACACAGCATAGATATATTTATTTAATATTTAATAAATATTTAAAAACTATACATATATATTAAAACATATTTGATAAATGTTTAATATCCATTGGTATTACACTTTTATGTATTGAATTAAGTAATAGATATTTGTTTTCGAATGTTAAAATATTCTTATTACATGTTTCAGGTTCAACGTATAAAATCAAATTTATATTTAATGTTGTATATTGTTTTTATTTTATATATTTAAATTCCCATCATACATAAATATTGTTTCTATCGTTATAGTTGGAAAATACTGTGTGGGTAATATGGTAAAATGTCTCGATCTGCAATAGATCTTGGAGTTTTTTCCTATCATACGACCTATGAAAGTATTTCGAGTGTGTTAAGTAGAACACGGTACATAAATAGATGGTTATTTTTTTAAATTTCTTTAGTGGAAGGAGGAGGGGAATTCATTTTTTTCAAAATGATTGGGGCTTAAATAATGTGCAATAAAATGGTATTAACCGTATATCTTAATTCCTGTAAATCGTGATTACTACAATACGATCTTTGAGTGGGTCGATTTCTGAGTGGAACGGTAAATTATATTATCATACGCGAACGTTCGATATTAATTGTTGAACACCAAACAAATCGACAAGAGTGTGGATATCGTAAAGACAACTTGATTGCACAGCCCATAATTTAAATCTGAATGTTTATTTTGTTAAAATTTCGCGAAGTAGACTGCCAATAAAATTTCTCGCTCAGTTATTAGTCGGCTTGTCATCAATCCCGATGATCGAACAAACAATATAAATTATGAACGCACGATCGCATAAGCGTGGCAAACAGTTCAATTTTAAAATTTAAATAATATCCCGTCGGTGTTTTTATTTGAATCAATAAATATTAAAGTGTTTGAGAAAGAATTACTGATTGTTGGCACTGATGAAAACAAATTTAAGTTTTAACTTAAATTGTAATACGGTGTATCGATGCAGGAATAGGCGATATTTTGATACGTTAAACTCTTAAGTTTTCGAGGGACGCACGAGATTTATTTTATTTTAGAGCTTTCGGGCTATACGTGATCATTTAAATCTATACATTGATTATTCTCACAGGAAAGAGTAATTTTTTTTATTTGATTTTTTTGTCAATATTTTAACCAAAGACTCTTATCGTAATATAACAATACACTAGTTTTGAATGTATGTTTGACAATATTAATACAATGTTATTATTAAAAGATTAATATTACAATAACTAATAATCGATACAATTATATTATACGTTTGATAGATAAATAATGTGTATTGTTTTTAAATAATAGTATTTTACCTAAATGTATTTTACATAGATGTTTATGATGAGTTTGATGTATAATATTTTTAGAAATTTAATCATGGTTGGGCATTGGGTATATCAATTTAATATAAAAACGGTAGCGTCGAACTTTAAGAATTCGTTAGGTATAGACGTAAACATTTGTCTTTGCTTAAAACACGCAAGCTGTATGATGAGTATTTCGTTATTTAATTCGATACCACCACCCACGTTATTTAATTTTAATCAAACAATTTTAATTGCATTTTTGAAACGATTGCCCATCTTAATGAAATATATATTAGACCGCTAGCGAATAGATACTTTGAAAGTTATGACGTCGTTTTCTTACCACGGTGTTTTAAAATTAAGATATTATTTAAAAATTATAACTTCTGTTAAATATACAGTAGAACCCGTTTAAGATGCTCTCCAAGGGACCAGTTACAAATAGCGTCTTAAGCGGGAAATCGTATTACGCGGGAACAAAAAATTTTATTATATTTCACAATACATCCATGTTATATATATGTTACCGGAAAAGATGACAATCAGTCCGTATTGACAATGACTAGTCAGTAACGATAATGCCTGATTTAGTAAGGAATTAATGTCAATACCTAGTCATTGATAACAATTCCTAATAAAAGAAGGCATTGATAATAACATTAAAAATTAATTTAATATATTTTAATACTTATTAGCTATTTAGGATAAATCATAATCTTAATCTTTATTTTTACGTGGTAAATTACTATAACACTTGGAATTATATAACTAGTACAGCGGTACCCAAACTGTGCCCCGCGAAGCCTTTGGTGCTCCGCAATGGTTTGCCTAGGGCTCTTTTCGTAACACCACAAAAAATTTAAAAAAATGTTCATTATTTAAAATTAATATATATTTCATGAAGACTTGAATGTTCCATAATCAGATCAATCACCGATAAAGCGGCGTTGATATTTATTTAAATGCAAATTTATAACATTGCCTAATATAATACGGAAATGTTGATAAAACTACGAAATATCCAACATTGCCTAACCTTTCCAGTCATTGTCAACAATGACTAGGATATACTGACAATTCCTGAATTTTCATCTTTTCCGGTAACATATATATATAAATTATATTTTTTACTTTGCAGAGTGAATTATTACATTTATATTACCTATTTCAAAAAATCGTCTATCTTTCATTGTTTCAAAGTTTTGATGTTTTTTTTGAATACAGGAAGTTTTCAATTTTATTAAGATGATGTAAAGTTTCGTCAGCGTTGTTAAAAGATGGAATTAATTTTCTTAGCTGATTAACATGATCAAGAGCATTTGTTACTATTTGTTATTATTGGTTATCGTTATTATTAGTGAGGTATTTCTTTAAATTTTATACAATGTATATGTATATACAATATATTTTTATATGAACATCATTGACAATACGAGCGTATTATCCGGGAACATAGGGCGTATTATCCAGAGTAAATTACATGTTAAATGTTGTTAAAATCATGGAACTCGTAAAAATAAGCGTATTAGCCGGGAAATCGTCTTAAGCGAGAGCGTCTTAAACGGGTTCCACTATATTTGTTAAATTATGTATTTTTATAACTTTCGAGAAAATTTTATTAATTATTTAGTGTCGTTCTATTTAAATCATTGCGAAGAACATTATTATATATAATAATAATTATATAATAATTAATATATACAATTATGCTCATTGAAATGAATAATATACTTACTGGGTTATATTATATAATTATATATGGTGGTAGTGGTGTGTGTGTGTGGGGGGGCTATCTTCAATAATAATAAGAGCAACATTTATTATTATTAAACTCAGAAGTACACACAAAATGACTTATAGAAATCATGTTTGTTCAACCTAAAATCTGATAAGTGTCTATGTATATTATAGAATTATAACTGTAAGCGCTAAAGACGAGTATATGTATAGTAATATTAAGTATTATGTAAATTAATGTATTATATAATCTTTCAGGACACAAAATGACGACCGTTTTCATGCGATGTTTGTTTAAAACTATAAAATATATTTCTTTCTTGCAAAACAATATACCTATATAATAATCTAATACGGTATGGTTATTAATAATGCAAAAACGGTCGGTAAACATATACATCAAACATATGTAACTATATAAAACATTCTTGTGGAAAATGATTGAAATATTTATTTTTATGGTCGTCTCTTCCTAGATGGAAATCATTTAAATAATTAAACCCAACACGATAGATATTTACAAAACTCATATTATTTTATAAATAATATTTTCTTACGAATCTTGGAAACGATGTATGGCCGGTGCCACGTGAAATAAAACTGATGTACCTACTTGATCTTGAAATACAGGAGAAACATTTTTAAAAACGTGATCTCTAGAAATATTCTCACGTGGATAGCAGATAATACAAAAGCGAACGTATTTTATTTATTTGTCAAACTAGACAGTTATACCCACTCGCTTTTCATCGCTGTCGTTTTTTTGTTCACAAATATATACACAAATATAATATATACTATTGGTTTTGTAATTATTTTTCTTTGAATAATTTTATGCGGTTCATTAAAGAAAATATAAATGTGTAAGTAAAATACACCTAGAAAATATTCACAAAACAATACAACGTTGCTGACTGTTGTATCGCCTGACGGTATCAAAAATTAGAAACGATAATAATATTATATTTTAATTATATATGTGTACGAACACATATATAATGAAGATGATCATAATTGGGAGTGTATAATTAAATTCAAATATTATCGTTATTTTTCAATCCTCCGCTCTTCTGAAAAATAAGAATATGTATACGTTTTACCCGAGCGATTACCCGAGGATACGAAATATTGGTTTTATTATTATAGAACCTCGAATAACGTTAATTGTTCACTGCTCGTCTGCATCGTCTGCAATTTGAGCTACGTATTGTTTCTCATCTATTTTATACATTCGTAGAATACATTTATTTACTTATTATTATTTGTGTAAGTCGAATAGTGAAATAATAAACAGTCAAATATGAACGGTGGGATCATTATTATATTATCATTGTATTATTGTTATAATCGAATGTCTTCTATAGAATCACTTTGCGTGTAATTTGTGGTAGGTACTCAAAGGGACATGAAATGTAGTAAAGCAACATTGGGGTGTTGAAAGTTTAGAAAATAGTGTAAGGTTAGTAAATTCACTGTCTAAAAAAAAATCCGATAATGTTGCGCTAATGAAACTGTGCCAAATTGCGGTACAAACGGCAATTAATGTTTCTGAATGTGTTATCGTTACAAATTACATATACTATTATATATATATATTCTTAACAGGATCGAAGTGTATTGATAAATATCAAATGAATGAATGGGAAGTTAGATGTTTTCTATGGTAATCAATACCCTATATTTAATAACGATTTGAAGTCAAATTAATAATTATATAAATGATTGCTATAATTTTTTTTTTACCTTTTTCTCTGGTTATTCACCTATAAATACACATCCGGAAATATGAAAACACATGTTGTATTCGTAGCGTACAGGAAGTCTGGAACTTAGGACGTCTAACGCTTCATGTTATACAGACGTTCTCGTCGTCGTAATTATAATTATATATTGTCATACGATACAGGAGGAAAAATAAGTTGGAAAACAATGAGAAAACGTGAGAGGACGTGCGCCGGACGAGCATAACACGTGCGCGCGTTCGGTGAAAGAGACCAAAACAGAATTCTGGCGATTTTGTTTTATTTTTTCCCCCGCCTACATGATATTAATATATGTCTCCTCGTGTGTCGTTTTACGTTATTACACGAGGATCACGCGCGATAACACACAGTCTCGGTGAACATTTCATCCTCGTATTTTTAGGATCTGTTCCGCCGTACAAAATATTTCATTCCTTCTCACCCGTTCCCTCTCTCTCCTTTTGATCTCACTCCGTATCCTTTTCTAGCACACTCATTACTATATATATTCCATCTCTTAACTATAAAAACACACATACACAAGAGCGCGAACATTTGTTATACAGAGTAACGACACATTATGTTTTCTCGAAAAAAATTGCTATTATTAAATTTTATAGAAATTAAAAATTCTTACGTTATTTCCTTAAACTGGCCAAGGGATGAAAAGACAAATTTTAAATAACGTTTTCCATATGGCCCCCTCTTTTTCCTCCTGGCTATAAAATTTAACATTTTTATTCATAAGAGAAATAATATTAACAAAGCAATACAATGAGTAAATAGGATAGCATACTCGTAGAGTACTAAACACGGAAAAGTGAGGGAATAGAGCGTCCGTTAACGTTACTTCCAAAAAATTATAATAAAGCAAAAAAAAAAAAACCATGAAAATATAAGTACTGAGTTATTTTCACCGGGAAAAAAATGTGCCGTGCCACTTCGTATACATGATGCGGAGTTATATGACTATAATACAAACATGTATTGCATTACACGCTGACGTACCTGGAATGGTCCAAGTCTCTCTTGTTGCCTAATAACAACGTAGCGAAGTACGACGGCAACTTGAGTTTGCTCAACTTGTCCAGAAGATCTTCTGCTTCGATGAAACTCGACCAGTCCACTACGCTGTAGACGATCACGAACGCATCGCCCCATCGGATGTGGTCGAACAAACAAGTGGTCTGAACAAATCAACAAGTTTCGAATAATTAATATTATAATTTATTCTTGGGATTTTCGTAAAATAATAATTTATTTTTAATTCGTATGATAATACGTGTTTCATCACTATACCTAATATGGTTTTTATGATTTCAACAATTATATGTAACAATACTATTTGTATTTGATATATACATATTTTACTGTCCCCAGTCCTCTATCTCTACAATTATATAGTTGCGGTTATATGGCTATAATTACATACCCCATTAGTTAACTATAATGCACCCGTAAATAAATTAATATCTGTTTTTCGACGAGATAATGTGCATAAAATGTGATATTTTCAAAAATAGTGTTATCGTAAAAATGTGTTAAATCAAAATATTTATCTTATAATTTAAAATGTTCGACAGTGTGAAAAACGTCAGGTCCAGAACATTATACCCATCGTTTGATCTAAGACCTTTTTAAACAGGATTCAGTCTTAAGCATATATAATATCGAGTAATATTATTTTACTACACCGATGTACCCATTCTTAGTCATATCTGCCAGTGTACACGGTAGCAAATTTAAGAAAAAAGTCCAGTTCGCAAATATTGTAAGGAGCTTAATAAAATAATAATTCAAGGACAAGTCATTATTTTTGTTTTTTAGTAAATAATTTAAACATTTGCTTTACATATTTTAATAGAGAAAAAATGTTCGAGGAGCAAGTCCAAGAGCTCACGCGAGCAAGGGCCCAATCCGTGGATATCCACTTTTGCTCATTTAAATCCGCTACTGGTTGTAAAGTGTATATAATAGCTGCAAGCTTTACTCATAGTCATATTTTTTGTCGCAATACGAACATAATATATGCTTATACTATTTAATAATAATAATAATAATAATAATATACAACACGTACACAGTGCGTGTACCAGTGGCGTATATAGGGAGGGCAGTGGGCTACAGCCCCCCCCGAAATGTTTTAAAAAACTTAAAAATTATTTTAAACGTATGTTATATTTTAATGATGCTTTATGCTTAATTAGAATTTGCGTCCAACGTCAAATCGTTTTGGGACATTCTGTAAATGAAATTTAGATAAGTACCTACTGTTTCTTGTTAGTAAATCTTAGATAGCAGTGGTAATTTAACTCTGTCCATAGTAGTCCCTCCTGAAAATATTTTCTCTATACGCCACTGGCTTAGGTGTTATACAGTTATTCGGCACCTCTTTAACTTAACATTATATTTTAACTGATTTAACGAGTGGAATATGTTAATGTACGTAGGTAATTATTATTACATATATTATAAGCCACATGTGTCCTACAACATCTCCCTCTTCTCTCCAGTAATTTACACGCACACTCAATGTCATTCCAATATAAGATATACTCGTACGTTTACTATTTAGACCGATGCAATATCATAAAGAGATACGATATTGTTTCAAACCAATACGCCTCGCATTTCACAGTTTTAGTATACCCACTCGTTATACGTATAATATGTGTTTATTTTCACCGTGATTCAATTATCATGTACGTAATATGTAAATTATAATTTATACATCTTCTTCTATATATATATATAAAACAGTAAGCTGATTGACTGCTATCAACGCACAGCTCAAAACATTGGACGGATCTGGCTGAAATTTTGCATACAGATAGCTATTATGATGTAGACGTGCGCTAAGAAAGGATTTTTCGAAATTTTGAATTTAAAGGGTTGAAATCGGTTTAATATTTTTTGACCAGGTCGATAACTGCGCTGTTGAAAATGAATTATATTAAATAAAACTATTAAAAAATTATTAAAAAACTATTAAAAACTATTTAAAAACTATTAATTTTATTTTTGGTAGTAAATGACGGGTATTGCATAAATATTAAACAAAAAGATCCCGCAACAGGTGCCAAAACAAATAAGAATGTTAGTTCAAAAAATTATGCATATCGGTTGATGATTAGACGCGATCAGGACTAAGTTATTTTACGATGCATAAGCTTTGTCAACAATTCATGGTCGAAATATATATAAAGATAGATAGCGAACGATTTCGATACTTCTATTTCGATTTAATCAAAAAAAGCTGCGTGCAAAAGATTCTCAAAACAATTGTTAGATATTGGAGATGGGAAAGTTACTACAGATGAAACGGGATGTATAAAATTACCGAACGATTTCTGCACAATCATTTATTCGCAAGATGCTCTCATTGACCGGATATGTTCCAGTGTACACAGACAATACACAAATCATGAGTGGCTGGCAGAAAGAGCAATTTTAGTAGCAAAAAATGTGGAGGTCAACGAATTGAATCTCAAGATACAAAATTTGTTACCAGAAAACTTGGTGTTTTCAAAAATGTCAATAGATTTAACAAAATTTAATCTTGGCAGGTTACATACATTTATTTACTTAAACCCGCCAACGACGGGTAATTCAGCTAATTGTTGATAAACATTTGTGCAGCGTCTTTAACGAACGTGTAGTTCTATGCTGCTACTTCTTTACGCAAATGAACGACCTTCGCAACGCGCTTAATGATTAATTGCTACTGTTATACTATTACAATTAACGATGTAATAACGGTATCTGCAGTTTACCCGTGCACCGTGATCAACATTCCCCATACTCGCGAAGAATGTTACCTGCAGTATACCTACGGTTGCAAACAAAACAATATAAAACTATCGGTTCGTTTAAATCATATAAACGTCATCCACATCTTGATCCTTGGATATTATCAAAATATAAGATAATATTATCATATTTGAAACGGGGAAATAAAATAGTGTAGGAAAATACTTTTACTCGTGGTGCATATATAATGGTAAGACTGTTATACACCGAATTCATAAAGTCGGTAACATGTAATTGTCGAACTCATAAATGGGGCACACTTTTTATAGAATGTTATAATAACATTAAAAATGTACATCGACAACGGATCATTCGTTGCCGACATCATTAACTATAAAAATCTAATATTTATAACCAATAGTAGTTTATATCTACGGACGGACATACTGTAATGGTCGCGATCGTTCGTTAGCTTTCGGTTCTCTCACCAAATGAATAATGCTAAAGAATTACAATCGCATTGCTTAAGGTTAGACACGTGCCCCTTTACGGTGTGCACTACTGCAATTATGTAGACGTATTACATACCTGTGTAACGAAACGTGTCGGAATCGGTTTTACGAAAACGTACACGCGGTCATGTTAATACAATAAATTAATATTACAATACGCGCACTCGGAGGTATAGAAAAATAAAAAACAAGTGAAATATGCCGTGGGCAGACGGTGGCATAGGATCGTTAATGGAACAAAACACATGTGATTTTTTT
Organism: Sipha flava; assembly: GCF_003268045.1. Taxonomy (NCBI): domain Eukaryota; kingdom Metazoa; phylum Arthropoda; class Insecta; order Hemiptera; family Aphididae; genus Sipha; species Sipha flava. Next base: position 2,923,562 of record NW_020272062.1, read on the forward strand.
TTTCGTACTTTGTTTGTTTATTTTAATCAGTCGAATATGATAATAAACATCGAAATAATAACAATAATAATAATAATTATAATATTGTATCGTCGTTGCTGGTGCTGTGACAATAGACGATATGTGCCCACGATCGTGATTGTTCCGCGAACGGCCATTATACACGGGGACCGGAACAAATCCGAAATCAAAATCATTTTGGATTCGTATTTCTATATAGGTAAAATAATATTACAATATTTTATACGTCTTACGGACACACGTATACCCACGTGGCGTCAGCGATGGCGATTGAAGTCGATATAATACGTATTGTTGACCTTGCTCGTGTTATTTACGTGCGCACGACCGTGAATTTACTACACAATAACGTGCGTCGAAGTCTATAATAAATACGTGCACGCATTCGGAGCCAATGATGAGTGATCCAATTAACTGAAGGGTACACCCGTTTTTCCAAAAGTTCCACAGCTTTTTCTTTCCCCGCAATATGTCCAGTTATTTTGAGCGATTGTAAACTCGGCTCGAAGAAAAAAAATGTTCAATAGGTCTATTGTTAACTTAGTCCGTGTTTTTTTTTTCGTAAAAATTATTGTCGTGTAAACTTGGCTCAAATAAAAATATTCTAATGATATTTGAGAACCAGCATTACCCAGCGGATTTTTAAATTTGTATCACAGCTAAAAATGATTATTTTTTTCTATCTATCATTAATTAATAAAAAATTTGTATTCCTATTTGTAACTATTTCCATACTTTTTAATACCTCATAGACTTCGTCGATTGATTTTGGCAGTGCAGACATTTATTTTCTTCTGGCGTTATACATATTCCTCTCAACATACCAAATATCATTTACTTGCAGATCTTGCGCGTCAGGTTCACTGTTTAATACACTAAAACAAATTTTATTTGGCCTAGTGCAAATATTCTCAGTAGCTTTGCGTTTGGCCACGGCAGTAACACATTGTCTTTATATTACTTGGTCCCTGATGGGTTCATGGCTATGATCATCATTTTTCTCCATAATATTATTACTTATTTCAAATGTATTTAAAAAGGTTGTATATTTGCGGTTTATACATCGCCACTTTATTTCATCTAAAGCTAACGTACGAGTTAATTTAGAATATTTAAAATATTCTAAAACAGTGATTATCCACGTTGGGATTCAATTATGCGTGCCACCGTCATGGTTGTATAAACACTACTGAAACGTTGTTTCAAAAGTCCAATACGAAAATGAAAATATTTGTCTCAATGTTTAAATATATTTTAACATTAATTAACAATAAATTATTCATGATAAGATACAGATACGTTATCACTTTATTATTTGTAAATTAAATTATGACCAGCTTATTATTTATTTTATGGGTCAAAATTATCGGGATGAGTGTACAACTGACCTTTTTCATTATCTTAAATGTCAGGGCCGAGTTTAAAATCGACCTATTTTATTGCTTAAAATTTCCGGACCGAGTTTACAACAAAAAAGGTAACCGCGGGCTTAAGATTGCTAAAGATGGAGTAATTTTTATTAGAAAAAAAACAAGTTTGTACAGCAATAAACAAGTTTGTTTAGTGTAGTTTTGTTTTTTTTTCCTATAATATATTTTTGAAGTGCATTTAAATAGCATTTAAATTTCCGATTAGGGAAATCGACAATGGAACGACGAAATGCATTATGTTGAAATATGGTACCATATGGTACTTTTGGTAAAAATTCGAGCTATATCCTTACATTTTCATCAATCTCCAAATTTATAAAGTAAGTGATCTAATTGGTATTACATTAAAAACTATAAATTCGACTTATTAATTCAACTATTTTTGATTTTCTATGTACGTTATATATCTTAATATAACGTTAAATTTGAATACACTTGCTCCGGTGAGATGCATTGGACTTATTTTACTCCCTATCTTCTCATTAATCTCCTACAACGGCATTATTTTTTTTCCGACAATACACATTTTATACCTGTATAACTATATGTTATTACAGTACGTCCGCTCGTTTACTTGATGATGCAGTTACAGCAGACACTATATTTTTTGTTCGCAGCGTATATTTATTCTCGATAGCCGTCTTCTATTTTTGGCGATCGTGCGATTCGAAGAAGACGTACATCATCACGTTACTCGCAGAAATATATACTACCACATCATCGAGACCATAAAGGGGCTTGTGAAATTCGAGTTTTCGATTTTAAATTTCAATCATAATAAAAAATGACGCTACTATAACGTTGAATACATACATTACACTTTCTCCTGGTATATGCTGGTTAAGTGCATCGCACGATATGACGATGACACGGTGCTACCGCATTTACGTAAATCTATAGGCACTTCTATTTTTTTATGCGAGAATATACAATTTCGTGAAGTATGACATGCAAGTAAACCGCAGCGTAAGTATATATTATATTTAAACTTCCTATTTTAATAAATATTGAAAAAAATTTTGTTTTCTTCCTGAAATTAAATTGTATAAACCCACGCAAGCATATATTAGATAAGAAAGACGTGGGACGTCACGCTGTTTTGTTTCCATATTAAATGTAACAGAACGTGCTGCTACATAAAAAAATGTACGTTTTTCTTTTTTTTTTTTTTTTTAATGAGTTGATATCTTTCTTACTTCCACAAAACAAATGAATGCAAAATATACAATACATATTTATCAAACAAATTTGTAGTATAGAAAACTATTGCACACTATATGTTAATATAATATTATTATGATATAACAGACGGTGAACAATTAAATCACATTAAAATCTAAACTTAAATGCATTACGTATACTATACACTAATATAACTAATAAATATCTAGAATCGTACATGCATTACCGAACTATATCAAGATGAAAATCAAAGCGACATATTATCATTATGTTTATATATGTATGGCGCATAGATATAGCACGACCAGGCTTTATTTTCTGGGGTGAGGGTGTTCTACATTTAAATAAAATGTATTTCGGAAGATGTTTGATGGAGACATTGGGGTAAAGTTAAGTCAACTACATATTTCAGGGGATTTCACAACCCCTGATCCCTGGTTACGCCACTGCATGTATGTATAATAAAATCGATATTTATTATAATTAAAAGTGTGCGCATGAAGCTACGATGTTTTGTTCGATTTTTACGTTTTACAGTCCATGGATCGCACAGAAAGTATTTCTATTGCTATAAAGATTATACGGTGAAGGTATTGTATTATTTTATTATTTACTATTGTACAACCAACTATATATTATACGTACAAGACTGTAACAAATTCAAAGACGTAATAATTAATATTTCATAATTATAACTAGATGCTAAAAAAAACTAAAAATTACATGTAAAATAAATACCATGTATCATATATACTCACGATATATTGCGTTTTGAATCGAAAACTGTAGAAATTTAAAAGATCATCTAATTAACGAGGAAAAAATCTTCGTTACGTAATGATTATCAGTGCCATTTTTTATTAGTTGTTGACATTTTTACATTACAAAAAAAACATATCATCTTTATTTGCATAATAAATACCATGTAATTATTACATCGTCATGCATGTACAAACATTTTCAATGACGGTGGTATCTATTATCTATCATCGTGCGTAATGCCCACGACTCAAATATTTTTATAACCAGCGCTTTTTAATCCGACGCATCACTGTGCCTATTTTCATAAAAGGGACTAACGTACAGAATGTTTTTGATTTTATGCGTGTAAATTACACGCACTTTCTCTATAGTATATATTAAGACTAAAGAGATGGTGAATGAAACAATAGACTTTCAAAAATAATGTTTACGAAATGTCATAGACTTATAATAATAGTGGTCCATCAGCCACGTATCTATATGTTTCAGTTTAATATAGATTGATGTCTCAACTCAAGTTTCAACATGATGACAAGAAACAGCTGGTAACCGATTTTTCTTCAAATGCAAGCGTGCATTGGCAAGTTCAATGTTACTCTTAAAGTATATTGTATGTGTTTTGAAATCGATTATTTTCCACACGTTGTCGTTTCTACAAACGAAGAGAAAAAATAATTGCCTATAATTAAATTATTATTGGTATTGTTTTTTCTGAAATATTATGTATACGATAGCACTAGTACGGTTCAGAACAAAAATACTTTTTTTTTTTCAAATCGATAAAATATTGTTATAATGTTCGCGCGTACAAAATTTGATGACAATAATAATATAGTAATACTCCATCATTAAGATATAAAAACGACGTATTGGCAGTTTTGAATTTTTATTGCACGAAAAAAAATCTATAAATTGATATTTCATTAATAAGATATCTTGTTACAATTATCAAATTATAAGTGTTTTTTTTTTAAATAAATAATAATAATAACATAACAATTGACGATCTGTTGAAAATATTGGTGAATATTAAATTATTCATAAGTTAGTGTAATTAATAAATACTATTCAATATTGGAAAATTGAATAGCATATTTTATGCGCATGTATAAATACATATAAACACCTAATACATGATATATAATTTAAGTGATTTATAATTTAGTTTTTAAATTTATAATTTTACCTAATAAGGCTATAGAATATTATATTATCCATTGAGTTGTACATCATTGTATAAGAAAATACGCCAAACCATATACAACAAGACACGCGTCGTGCAAATCACGATAATTATTATAATAATTATCGAGATCGTTGCATTATTGTTTACTGAAATTGATCGTACCCATTACCACAACATTATGCAACGTTGCACGTGCGCCGGTGCGTATATATATATACATCGTGAGTGCAGCAACGCGTGTACGCTACACACGTATTACATATTATGTACACGTGCAGCGAATACATGAGTCCTATAGATATTTTTACCGGCGAATCGATCAAGTTTGTAAAAGGTTTTGAAACAACCCTTAGGCGTGTGTCACTGTAAACATAATAATATACATGACGGGCATACGACCGATCGAGATTACAAAACGATTGTGTTTCCGTCTGCTTTGGAAATTGACGGCCAAATTCAATTCAACCGTTTTTTTCCGCAATAAATCTGCAACGGTCACGCGGCCGCGGAATTTCAGTTATTCGTAAGATGCGGTAAATGGGAAAAATATAAAAACATTGCAGCGGATTGTACACCGCGATCGGTAAAAGAAAAATATCAAGACGGAAAACCATTTTGTCGAGGGAAACACAACGTAAAATAAAGTCTTACTCGCGCTTATGGGTGTCCCAATATGTACGTTAACTTGTTTACAGGGGTAGATTCAGGGGGAAAAAACATTAGAATTCGGAGATTTAATCTTATACGTGCCAGCCACTGCTTAAGATTGATTAAATATACTTGTGGATATAACTATAATATGTACTACGAAACTGTGGTAAAAACCTGATGCAATGAATTATCTTAAATGTGTGCCCTTTAAATTTTGAAAATCTCTAACGTTACGTTAATTGATTTGAATTCGCTCTTGTGCCCACATATGCTACATACCATAGTGTTTGGGAGAAAGCGCGTCCGATTCGATATTTCCTACACGTTTTGCCGTCGCATATCGCAACGAGGTATTATAATGACTAGTATAATATATGCACAACAATAGGGCGGGGGTGTTGAACCTACAATCAATAGATGATTTCAGAGTTCAACGTATCGATGATACCCGTGCACGCGTTTGGAGAAGAGCAAAAAAACAGCGTATAAGACATACACATGTATATATATATATATATATAGATTATATATATTGTAACAGCGCTCGGTGCCCGGAGATCCCGCAGGCAGCATCCCGCGCGAAATTAATAATAATAACTGTATAAGGGCATGCTTATGGATATCGAGTCTGATCGTTTTATTTGGACCGAAGGCCATTTTGTCAGCGGTGCATTGTTATCCGCGTACGCGTTGTAATATAATATATTCTACTATCGTTCATATATTTTTTTTCACATTTTTCTTTTCATTTCTCATTAGGAACTATACATGCACATGGTAATAATAAAAATTTAACCGAACGTGCGCGTTACATACCGTAGTATATATACCGGTAAAGTGAAACAAAAAAATGAAATACATTTTACTCGCTTCAGTTTCTATTACATCGACTGATAGAAGACAAAATGAGCTACGCAACATGGATAACGGTGTACACTACGGAACAATCGACAGTTAAAGCATAGCAACCATTTAATAATAATCAGTGACACAACGACGGAGGTGCAAGAGGTTGCTTTAGAGTTCCCAACTTAATTAACCCCGATTTTGTTGTAAATTAAAAATATCTACATTTAATGGTATAGTGCTAAATTAAATATTGAACATATTTGCTAATATAGATAAGAAAATGTGATTCACTCTTTAAATTTTAATATAATAACATACTACAATACAAAAACAAAATGTGTTAAATTTCTTTTTTATAGTGAAAAAGAAGTTCAAAAGTCGTAAATAACTTGCTACGAAGGTTCAGAGAAAGAGAACATTAATTTATATAATGTGGCTGTAAATAACTCTAGATTAGTATTAATAATAATAATAATATTTATTATTGTATAGTTAATATATTATACAGCTAATTCATAGCTTATGTGTATTTTTTATAATATTATAAAATCTTTTATTTTTTAGAAAAATTGAAATGCCTCCCGCAAAAAATTTAAAAATACGCCATTGATCATGTCACTTAGTCCTAACATTTATAAAAGTTTTAAAAAAATACTAATTTTCCATTCGTATAATCTGATCAACAACTATTTTCTTATAGCAATGAATAAAATCATGTTATAGTTAAATATTAGTTCGAAGAAAGTTGAAAGTACGTCACTTGTATACGTACAGCGTCTTGCGCGTGCAACGCGGTCTCATAGAAATAATAGTATTAAATATTATGTGGTACTTATATAAAGGTGTCGGCGGCGCGCGTTTGCAGTCAACAAGGGACTCTGTGATTAGTGCGACGAGCGAGGTCACGTCCAAGAGTTTTCTTCTCGTCCGCCGACGTCTTAGCCGTCTTAGCCATCGTCATTACCGCGCAGTCATGATATATGCGTTTTCGTTCACGGCCGGTGGAGAAAAAAAGAGCGTTACGACCGTTTTCGGGGCTGCGCAATCACCTGCACCGCCAACAAGAGGAAATTACCAATATGTAAGAGTATACAGTATTCGACATGTGTATTTCACTGCTACGATCATTAATGCCACCCCGGAAAAATCAAAACATACGTATATGAGAAATGTCGCAAGTGTCGGATGAAACCCATGAGAAATCACTCTTCCCATGATTATATTGTTCGTCTACAAGGCGCAAGTGGTTCGTCCGTAGTGGCATCCTAATTACCAATAACGCCCTAGGGCCTAGAGCAGCAACATTTGACGAAACATTCCGCTTTCCACAATTTATTTTTGCAAAATTGAATTCACATTTTAGCGTTTAATTTACCTCATTCCTTAAATATTATTTGGATAAATTATTTACCAATAATATTCTATCATTCGGTAATATTTATACATTATTGGAAACTAGTAACCAATTTAATTTTTTTTTTCTTATTATTATCAATTTTTATGACACCCACTTAATTCATAATACATTGCGCACCTTTGGGCACTTACCCCATATGTCCCCTCTCTATGGAATGAAAGATTTTGATTTGTACACACACGATATTTAATCATGTTATTATGCTGCAGGTGCGCATCACCCTCCGACGATAATACATGTAACGTGTTTGCGATAAACAAAATACCGAGCTTTGAGTTAAGTTCACGGTAGTAAATGCGAGCACTACCACTTAAATCAAAAATACTAAATAATGTAATTAAATAATAGTCTAGTATACCAGTGGTGTTCAACCTTTTTTGGATCGTGATCCCCCTTTTTTTCATTTGTTTTGTAATGCGAACCCTTCAAAAAGAAAAAAAAATGTATTATTCATCAAAATTTGATTTAATTATCGATAAAATATTTACATGGTATACATTTTTAATTAATTTTCACTTAAAAATTTAACAAAATAAATAATTAACTTTATTTTTTTTTTAAGTAATATGGAACATTATTTCATCTATTATTTTTGCCGATCCCTAAACCTATCATTCACAACCCCCAAGTTGAAAGTCAATGTAATATATGATTATATTATTATTCACTAAATAAGGTACATCTTATTCCGTTATCCTCTCGAGGGCCGTACTTGTTTTCTACGAAGAGGGTTTTCGAACGTTGAGCTGCGCGACGAAGACGCTAGCCGTTACCGATAATACTATATAATATTACCCGTAGGCGCGTTTGATATCAAATTATGCGCACGATGACTATGCCGGTATACTATAATGGCGTACAATTAATTTATTACTACAGGCTTGTGAATGATAATTTATACGTTATCTTACAATCTTCAAGACACAACCATTATAACACGTTTAACGTTTTAATTTTATGTGAAAAATAATAATAATAACAATAATAATAATAATACCGAGGTATGAACGCGGTATAAGAATAATACCTATGTCATCTTATAACATTATGTTCATCGAGTACATAAGAGTATGTATTATTTAGATTGTGTTTTATGAAAATGAAAATATATTATCACAATATTCTCCTTATTATTATTATCTTAACGCTTCGGAAATTCGAACAGCGTTAGTCAAGTATTACTTTTCACACTTGCGTGTGTACGGAACGAACAGAAAGAATTCAGTACCCACGGAACAGCGCCGAAAACCATTTAAATGTTTTGAGTTAATTATTAAAATAATTTAATTAATTATTAAAATCATTGTAAGAACAAAAATTGGTAGAAACGATTTATTTAATAAATCAATAAAAAAAGTAACTTAAACTACCTACTCGATTACTAATTACATTTTTTAAATCTTTAAATTTTGGTGTATAGATGTTTTTGTATAATATATTATATTTAGGTATATGAATATCAAAAGTTTAGTTTACCTAATTTTGTATAAAACAACAAAATTCAATCTCAATTTTATACTTTACAATTAAATTGTAAGTACACATACAGCGTAAATTATAATTTATAGATTTCAAACATAATAAACAGAATTTATAAGTCACGAACAAATAATACATAAAATAGGTACTTATTCAAATTAATTTTTTGACTTAAATTCCAAAAATCTTAAAAATAAAAATAAATTGTTAGTAACTACACGCATGTAAAAGCATCATAAGGAAAACCCGTAATTATACTGCTTTCTAATGCATATATAAAGTCAATATTACAATAAAAAAACAAGCGCCACGTGTAGATCATTCTCAATTATCTTTTATTGTTCGTTGCACATATGAAATGGATTATGAGTGTACTTCAATACTTTTTTTTTTATGTTAACGATAAAATGTTTTTTTAAAGTGAAGACCATATAGGTTGGCGATGTTAATGTAGTGTATGATACAGTCTTTAAGGTATTCACTTTTGAATAGAACTGATTGAACTCAATTTTAACTGCAGCCTCTTCCCAGGTTTAATGAAAATATCTATATATTCATTTATACCTATAAACGTTAATGCACCTCTTATACAAGGTTTGTACATGTGTGTGTATGTGTGTGTGTGTGTGTTATTTATAATCACAGAGGAAATTTAGATTAAAAATATAATTTATATTTAAAAAAAGATCAACGTCTGCAAGAAAGACCTAACTACGTTTTATATACGTTCGAGCACACGTGTATCGTTGTCCACCTGCACGCGTGCAGACCAAAGTAGTAAAAAGTAATATTTTTAAACTTATTAATGAAATGCATACAAGACAAATTGCTCGTATTGAAAACAGATAAAAATATACGATTAGAAGAAAAATAGGCGCAATATTTATTATTTATATAATGTTGTGTTCTAAAATTGGTCGTGCGGAAAGTAAACAAGATCAAGCACGAGAAAAAAACATTAATATATGCATAAAAAAGTCGCAGTATAATTAAAATTTTTTTATTAGATTATTATTTAAGTAATCTAAGGCCGATACGATGTTAACAATATTATAGTAGTATTATACTTTCTTACACTAAATGCACTACGTTTGCTTGAGTATTTCGGCGTATGTACCACAATAATGTAGATTATATACTTTATAGAGACACAGCAATACGGTATAATAGCACCTTGTACCTAACCTGTGTAATTTTGTGCATGGAATGTTTTACAGTAGTATGTGTGCGTGTGTGTGCATACACACACAATGAATAAAAATATATTATTATGTACATAGTGTGTTTGTATGTTTTTTTTTTTTTTTAATGTGCGCTCGACAATGAGATTCTACTAAAAACCTTTTGTCACAAAAACTGTGCGCCTCGGGTCCATCCTAGTCATAATGTATGTATGTGTATATATTTAATATAGACAGCACAAAATTGCACCCATAATACATCGTGCTCCGATATAAATGTGTACGGATACAAAATAACAAAATAATAATAATGACTGCAACCACTCGAGGGTGTCCGCAGGCGTTTTATTTGACATCGTATATCAAACGTTTTGACAGAAGCCAAGATTAAATAGATCTTGTTTAATTAATATCATGCCGTCGTCGTGGTTCATCACTCAGTATAATATATCTACAAACAAGTGTAAAACAAAATTGCATTGACCTCTAGTACGACGGTGTGTGCTGTGTGGTATACGAATAAAATAAAGATATCATGACGTGTATCGCCAACCTCAAAAAAATTGAATGCAAGCTAATCAATTCCATCGATATAAGGTCTCTTTTTATGTATCAAGTTGAATAGTACATATTTTTATACCCAATTTCAATAAAATTGGATAATGATAATAGTAAGTAGTTATGGCACTAATAATTTAAGTCATTCGTGTTTCTTATTTGAAGATTTTTTTACAGTATATTCTTTCCTTACTTGATGTTCATCTTATATTATGTAGTGTTCTATTTTTTAAGTAAATTATATAATATTATTTAAATATGCATTCATAAGGTACTTGAATTTTTAATTTATTATTTCTTTGGAGAATTTATTTTGGATCAATAAATTATCCTTTGATTAAAATGTGATAAATACATCTTAATAAATTTCAGTTTGATGTAGTATAATTAATATATAATAGATAGGATATTATATGTGGTATTAATTTAAAGTTACCTTTTACATAAACACAGGGGTGGACTGGGTTAATATTTCTGGCCAGGTATTTTTTTTGCCAGGTCAAAAATTAATAGGGGAACAACGATTTAATCATAAGTATTCAAAAAAAAAAAAATAATAATGATAAAAAACCTTTATTATTTAAAAATTATTTTTAACATTTTATGTAGATAAAATTACACATAATATATAAGATATTTTTTTTATAGATAGAGTGTACACATTTTAATATAATATCCATATATTAAAATGTACTCTTAAAATAGTTCCTTTTTTACATAATTAGTTTTTTTTTCATAACTTCACTAGTTTCCCCAATTCTGTCAATTAAAATATCGTCATACTATATTTTTAATGTATAAAATATTATCATGCCATTTAATCTATTATTGTACCAGGCCACAGGGATTTGTCCCGGTGTCCCGCCAGGCCAGTCTACCCCTGCATAAAAATTCATTTTTATGCACATTTATTATTTGCCGTAAAATCAGTCGATCAAAAAATATTAAAATAATTGAAACAACCACATCCAAGAATCAAGTATTAAAACTTCTGTACTAGATTTCGATATTAACAACTACATACGCATATAAGCTTAAAAATATGACGTGATACGTGTTATGAAAATACGATGTTCATAAAATGCCTAATACTGCCCCATGTATTATCAAACGCACGAATACTGTCTCAAGAGATAAAATCAACTATTTCATATTATTTTTCTTCCGATACCTCGTAATGCAGAAAAAGCATATTAATTTGACCGTATAATTTATCAAGAATAAATCAGATACGCCTTCCTCATTGTCATTTCCTTCCGATAAATTTTTTCGCGTTGGCACGATTTTTGTTCGCCTCGTTGTACCCGTAACTGATTATTATGACATATGATACACACGCATCGTGTTATACCTGCACATTGGTATTATGTTGCTTCGACATTGTTTCATTGACTTTTTCCCGTACGGTAACTTTCGTGGTACTTAATTAGAAAAAAAGTGAAAGCACGCGGTGAAGATAGAAACCGAAAGAGTTTTCGACATAAATTATATGGCAGGTAAACCCTACACCTACATCCACTTGAAGGATAAATCAATCGAATTAGACTTGATAAGCTATTTATAATGTATTATGCATTGTTGTAATGAAAACGATTATTGTTCGAAATACTTTAATTTACGACCGAGTAAACACATCGAAGTAAAAATAAACCGACTGGTTAAAACTAAAAGTTTTCACGTACATTTTTATACCGAACACTTCGTGCTCAAATAATTAAGTACATTTTCTATTGACGATCAGTATTTATGTTATCGTTCAATAAGTTGGTGCGGTCATAATTATGTTTTATATCCCGTTAAACTTGTATTGAGTTCTATATGTAGAAATTTATATTCTGTAATATTCGGAATTCGAATAATAATATTAATATTTAATTATTTAAATACTAAATTGTTTTTATGTAAGAAATAATAATAATTTTTATTATGAAAATAATTAATGATATGTTTTAATATAATAGTTCATTACATCACGAATTGATTCATAACATACCAAAATTACAAATTAAGTATCTAGATATTAAGTATATTATATTGAATTATTACACACTACATTCGTACTTAAGTGTAATAAATTAGTTTCAAAGAGATTATGTTTGTCTAAAATATATAATAAAATATATATAGTTCATTTATGTGTAAACATGTTCTACCAAAGACTTAAGATTCTTTTTAACCCAATTTTCATTAGTTAAGTATAATAATTTATAATACGTATTTTTATTAAACAACTTACGAAATCGACACCAATTTCTTGATAATCGCATGGTACAGATGTTATACATATACGAGTATATAAATTAGTTTTAAATACAACAGTATAATATAATAATATTAATATTTCTTTTACATTCACGTATAAGGTATAACATGTTATCAGACGGTTTTGCTACATTTGTAATAATTATTAAGTCATGTAATAATTATAATAATTTTTTGAACATTAGATATTAATAAAGAATAGTTTTAAAAATGCATATTTGGGTTTTAATATTTTAGTTTGTTTCAATTTATTTCAAAATATCTAGTTTCAAAGCCATATTCTTACTTTGTTTTAAAAACACTAATAGTTATTTAAAATATATATATATATCACTGCTAAAATCCAAAACGTGGTTAAAATGCACACTATCTGGATAATGTGTACATAATCCAAACTAGTCGAATAAAGTTAACACTTAACATTTAGAATCATAGTTTCGTATATTAGCTGGCTATTTTGTACATTAGTTATTGATTGAAGGATGAAGTAAGGACGAAGCAGAAAAAATGTAAAAAACCTGGTATTATATAATTATATTTTCAGCGGCATTAAATGTAAGATATGAAATTACTTATGGTGCTATTTTTATCATGTGAAAATCTTACAAAGATATGGAAGGCTGAATGCACATTATGGTATGGGGGGCTTATCCTCCCTAAGCTCCATCCTATTTGTGCCTACGGATCTCAACTCGTATAGGTAACATCAAACGATTACAAAAAAATGATCGAAGGTGATAAATAGTTCCATGTTATCTTTGTACGATTTTCACACCACAAAAATAGCACCATAAGTAATTTCATATCTTATATTTAATGCCGCTGAAAATATAATTATATAATACCAGGTTTTTTACATTTTTTCTACTCAGTTACTTCATCCTTCAATCATTGGATAATGTACAAAATAGCCAATTAATATACGAAACTATGATTCTAAATGTTTAACTTCTTTGATATGGGAAAGGGTCGATGGGTCGACAGTGACAGATACTGACAACCAATGGGCCAACATAAAATATATTTTTCATAAATTGTACATGTTTTTGTTTTTATATCTGTACTTATCTATCTACTCTAGAAGATAATATTGCCTGGCAGACGATATAAAATATCGTTAACACAAAATTAATGATTAAGGCATTTTTAAAAGGCGTATAGCTTATAGCATAAAATTATATATTTTTAAGCTATTTTAGATAATTTTTTAATAACTATTTTGATCAACATTTTTAATTTATGCACGAGATAAGTTTTATTTAATGATTTAGTTTATTACTTTTTTTTTATTTATTTATTTTTATTGATAAAATATAATTTATTCAGCTCGTCGACCTCGTTATATATCTCCTCGATAGTTGTCAGCGCAATGTCATGATCCTATTTGCTATTAAACCGTACGAAACATGATGTAGGTATTCTTTATTGTTCTGAAACGAATTTCCCGAAATTATTTGTATAAACATCATATTGTAAAATCAATTTGCAATCAATCAATCATAACATGAGTTGGTATGATATTAAGTACAAAACGGAAGTACCTAGAACCGTAGGTCGGCTTAGGAAAAATGGCTCTTTGGAAAAATAAAACCGATAATTTATTATATGTAGAATGTCACGTTCAAGGATCCGTTTTTTTAGGTTTTCTGTTTTAATTTTGCTATAACATTGTTTTATTCGATTTTATTTATATTGTTTAAATATATTTCTATTACAATATAGTTTTATGGGGGGGGGGGGCGTGGATTCATAGTAATACTCAAAACGCGGTCTAATAAAACTGCAGTTTAATGAAAAATTGTGGCTTACGTTATCTACTACGACCAAACACTGTGGTATTCCATGAATATTTACACTGATATCATAAAAATGTTGATAGTTTAATACACAATTGACATCACATTTTGCGCATTAGAATATAGTTTTGAATATAAATAATTATCGAAACAATGCAATTTTATTTCTATAAAATATCAAATTGTTGGTGGCATTTAAGGTATATAATATTTTTCTTAGCTTTAAATGTACTAACATCGATTTCGCGTTTTAAAATGTATTATTGCGAAAAATTTCCGAAGAACGTAAATACATCATATTATATATATTTATGCATGTATATATTAATAGGTCGTGTACGTTTGTACAATCGGTATTATTTATAACAATATGAAACAAATACCGTAATAAATCGAGTTGTTGCCATATAATGGTTGTTAATAAATAATGAATAATTGTGTTGTCACCGAATAAACGACGATAACAGTGCGCAGTGTAACCGTATCGAGCCCACGGGGTTTAAAATAGAAAATTGTGCACGACTTTTGGTTTTAGAAACTACGCAAACACAAGCATAAATCCCACCAGAGTATTAATTTTAAATAATGATACATGTTCTAAACACTAATTGTTTCTCGTTAACTTGACCAGTCATCATTGTTGTGCGCGGTTACACTAGAACTCTCACCGTCGTAAACATATATAAGGCAAATTTAACACGACCGCGCGATGTAGAAAAAAATTATTTAATCGAATGATTGTGCTCATATTATTAATATTCTATTTTAATTTATGATGGTCGTTGTAATTTATTGAAATGCGAACATTGAAAGTGTCCGCATACGTTTCCGCCACGGTTGCGTCAATAATAATATTATTATTATTATTATGTGTAGCACACAGAAAGTACGTGTAATATGCGAAGATACGATCGGGGATCTTCCTGATTTAATAATTAAGATTCCGTACGGCGAGAGCAGCAGCAACAGGATACTTTGTTGAGGAGAATATCGCGGACCGTGAAACAAATGGTGCCACGTTTCGGCGATCGCCGCGATATCAACACCATACATCGTATTCGCGCATTGATCCGAGTCCTTTAACCTCGTCGCATCGCGGTTGTTGCCCGTTAATTGCGTTTCGCGCACGTCGAAAGAGTGGCGTTTTAATCGAAAACTCTCGTAAGCACACATGTCAAAAACGCGGTTTTTACACGGCAACTGTTTTAAACCGTTACCCCGCCTCTCTCTCGAATGTATAAACGCTCGGGGAATGAACGAACACTCTTTTTACGAATATACATCATACAGAACATGGCATTATGCGTACGTGCACTACCCGCGGTCGCTAAAACCGTTCGGATCCGGCGGGTTTCGGTTTTATTCAGTACGCTCGGGGTCAAAGGTCGCTATTGTCGGCTGCTAACGGGTCGACGACATCGGACCGAATCGCCATAACCATTTTTTTTTTTTCGGGATTTAATTTTTAGATTTTTTTTGTTTTTTCCACGATGTTTGTATATCATAAATGTACGTACGCCGACAAACCGTTTCTTCGTCTTCCGATTGTTTTATATTTCGTATTTTTACATAACGCCAAGTCATCGCGGGCACGAGTCGATAACGTCGTTATTGTGCACGACATAATAATACGTGCGATGATATTTTATGCGCGCGAGCGGGTGTACAACGTTACAGATTACGGGTTCCTACTGCTCGGCGGCGACCGTTGCATACCGAGAAACGCCCGGGCCCGTGGTGGTGGTGGTGCTGCTGAGTCGTCGTCCGCGCGCGTGCAAAACCGCAGTCATCCGACACGGCGGCGCGCGCGACCAACGTATTTACCAACGACGTTACGCGCCGGGACAAACCCTCGCGTAAACCACACCGTACCGACGACGCGTCCCGTGTTGCTCTGCGCGTTTTATTATTATTATCGTTACTATTATTACAACCGGCGAGCACCGTCATCGCGTGGTAACGTTTTGCAGCGAAAGTGCTCGACGGATGCGCGTTTTTTTCGTCAAATTTCACTCAAACGAATTCGGTACGCATGAGCCGTAGTGTTTATACGAACATCGTCCGTGTTGCGCGATCAATTTTGACGGTTTTGGGGTTTCAACAGATTTAAAAATGTAAAGCGAAGCGAAGCGAGAATAATTTGATTCGCGGTAGTGAAGTAATTTTATCTGGTCTGCCCGCGGGGAAAATTTGCGCGAAAATCTCAACCAATTGTTCCTGGGCGACCACCGGGACGCAACCACCCTTTCGGCGGGCACCGTTCGTGC
This sequence comes from Sipha flava, assembly GCF_003268045.1. Taxonomy (NCBI): domain Eukaryota; kingdom Metazoa; phylum Arthropoda; class Insecta; order Hemiptera; family Aphididae; genus Sipha; species Sipha flava. The sequence goes on from NW_020272062.1 coordinate 2,940,603, forward strand.
TACGGCGACGCCCGTTGTCGTGTCAAAGAAATCGTGCGGACGACAAAACGGGCGAGCGATTTCTACACCACCCACCCACCCACCCACACACATACACACACACACTTACCCGTCACCCAGTACACTTCGGGCGATTCTTCGAACAAAACGTAACGTTTTACGATTTCACGTTTTTCACGACAACACATACATCACATGAATCCGTATCAAAACGATGTTATGTCTTTTTGTAACATTCGTTTTTCCTTTTCAATACCGCCCGCACACATAGGTACAACACCGCAGTTATATTTTGCGGGCGAGAGAATTGTGTTTACACAGCGATATTTTTAAGAGCTGTTATTTACACGTGTGTTCTACGTGTATATTACTACATGCTATCGTATGCACGTGGATAGTGCTCGAAACGATATTCGGAGGAAATACATTTTTTGTTGCCGTTTCACCTCGTAGGGTACCGATGATAATAATTATACTCGTATTTCACCTATCATAGCAACCAGAGTATCAACTGTGTAGTATCGTTTTATAAGTAAAAATTCCGAAACTGGTTTATTATGATGTTATGTTGATGTATTATGTCAATTTCCAACGATTATTATGTAAACAAACGACGAAATTCATAAATATTAATACCGGTTTTTAAAAAATAATATAAAGTGTATATAGAATTATTATGAGCTATTTAGTTAATTCGTTATAAAGGCATACCTTATTTATAAGATTTACGATTAGGATTCCTTAACAAATACCAATAACCTATAGGATATTATGCAAATTCGTATATCTACAGTTGAATTAAGGCAACAATTTAAACGTTAAAAAAAAAATATACTTATCACTTTTCAAAAAAGAAATAGAAGACAACAATCGTATTTAATACTAAATTTTAACCATTTACTAGTATATAATATGGTGAAAATAGCAGGAACCACGATATCATTAAAAAATACAAGAAGCATATATTTTTTTCGAATTTGTATTTAATAATAAATAAATATTTATATTTGGTTATTCCCTATTCCTGTTGCGAGCAACGTGACTTCGTAACTGCATTTAACTGTTTAAGTATCGAAGAATCGAGGAAGAAAATCGTTTATAATATACGTATTATTGTTAATGCATCCTATTGACCAGAACCGTATAATGCACACCGGCTGATGATATTGGTCCACTATAGCTGTATAGTGTTTCGCCGGACGCACGTACGAGGAGAGTACATCCCGAGACATTCATTATTATTATTATCCAGCGCCGGCAGAACTAATTGGATACGACGCGATGCAGCGCACCTTGTTATGTGTGTGCACCTATATGCGCGTATAATGTGTTTCTCATCTTTTTCTCTACACTGCAGCAATAACAGCCTCACGGAATTGTTACTATACAATAAAAACCAATACGTAGTTTTATAATAATATACCGATTTTATTATTACACACATTTTAATATACTCGACTTACCTCACTAAAGTTTCTCCGCGAAGGGAAATAAAATAACACCAATATAAATTATATGTTTTTCTATAGATTATCCCGATTGTCTAATAGTCTCACGTATATATATATATATATATATACATATTAACTTGCCGCCGCGTTCAAGTGCACGGAATGGTTTTCGGTATAGAAATAATACAATTTTCAAAAACACACTTAGAAATTGTACAACTATACACTTGTATCTTCGCGGGGAGGATATATGTTGAATAGGTTCCCTCCCATAATCATTTTACTGGGTCTCTACATTATATACATGTTCAACGACTATCGACTCTAGTTAATAAATTGTACTTAAAAAAAAACCCCGATATATTTACTGTAATATGTAATCAAATGTTTATTTAATCACTAAATTCAATTTTCTAATAACACTTGAGTAAACCGATAGGTAATAATTTAAAGTAAAACTATATTTTGATATGTTCTATTACAGATAGTATACTGTACTATTACGTATATATTCATGCCATCAAGAAAAATCCAATTTTCTCTTAACAGTAAAACCTTTGAGTGTTTTTATTATTTTACGCGCATTAAATAAAATAAAATTACATGATAAAATACTATAATGATCGAATTACATGAATAACACGTATATAACTCAAGAAAAGTAAAATAAAATAATATTTTAAACATACTACCCATACTATCAATATATAGAATATATTTATATACTAGCAATATATAGCAATATATAGAATATATAGTCCATATTATATACTTAGTATTGAAGATGCTATGAAAGTAGTTATTACTTGTACTATTGAAGACCGTGGATACAATACAATCCAACACAACACAATATATAATACGATCACAATTCGTAGTTATAATTTAGATAATATATAGAGAGATACCAATGCATAACACGCGTGTCGCACATATTTTTTCAACGGGATATTGATACTTCAGAACGACGGGTAGTTGACCGGTGATAATATTATATTATAGCAGCTTTAAACCCCCATACTACGGTACAACAACGGTGATGATTATGATAATAATAATAATAGTTACCTATACGTGTATAGTATAATAGTTATAATAATAACAATAATAATAACAATAATATTAATAATAATAATAATAATAATAATAATAATAATAATAATAATAATAATA